>NC_088812.1:2909070-3077937 GCF_011386835.1 Chrysemys picta bellii | reverse complement strand
TCCTGAATGATCCCTTAAGGCCAACGGGGGCCAGCTCTGGCCTGGCTCTGGGGGGTTGCCTGGAATGGGGCTTGCCCAGCCTGTGAGCATCTGCTCCCCCCAAGGATGAACAGACCCCCGCCTCCAAGTTATCAGCCAGGGCCCAGGCCACTGGGGGCTCCCGGGGACTCGGTCGGGCGTCGCTCGGGACACTTGGGTTCAACTCCCAGCTCTGCCACCGTGTCCCTGTGTGACCTTGGTTCAATCATTTCACCAGCCCGTGCCTCAGTTCCCCCTCTCTGTGGAATGGGAGGTGACAATCCCTTCCTGCATCTACCTTGTCTATTATCAGTGGGAGGGGGCTGCCTCTCACTCCCCTACTTATCTCCCCTGCTGTCCCATTGCCAACAGGGGAGCAGCCGCTGCTTTGGAGAGAGGGGTCAGAACCCCTCAGCAGACAGATGTGGGGGAAACAGCCCCCCCTTGAAGATCTCCTCATTCCTGCTAGACAGGGGCTTACACCCTCCCCCAGCACTAATACCTCATCCAGCCCCTCTTCGACTCTTGGCCCCAACAACTTCCTGTGGCAGTGAGTTCCACAGGCTGATGCCACAGCCCCTGGAAATGTTTTTCCTCTGATCCCGTGCAGTGGTCTGGTGGGACCCTACTCTCCCCTTGGGGTGCTACCCTTATACACCTAATATCCCCCCCTCAAAACAGGGTGCTACCGTAATGCACCTAATATTTCCCCATCTCTAAAGGTGGGTGCTTCTAGCTGCTCCCTTGACACCCCTAAAAACACCCCCCCCCCGCAACTTCCAGAGTTAGGAAAACCTTTTCTTTGCCTTTGATCTGAGCTGTGGGATCTTGGCTAGATCTTTCCTGGCTCAGCTGACAGAAATGTCCAATTCACCCGTGGGGGAGGGGAATCTCTCTTTTTTTTAAGATGGGGGGGGGGCTGGCAAAGACGCTTCCTGCCCCCCCCCCTACCAAGGGGGGGATTTCTCAAAAGCCCCGGCCTGGAAATGAACGGGCTGGTTTCGAGCCAGCTGCCCCCAGCTCCGCTCCCCCGCGGCCCCTGGGAAAAACCCCTCCCCGCCGCCTGCCGCCTTGGCTGGAAACGAAGCCAGGCCAAGCCCCCTCTGCCCGGCAGGCGGCGTGGGCGGGGGTTCCCGGAACGGGGGCCCGAGCCCGGGCACGTCACTAGCCAGCCCGTGCCCATATATGGGCATCTTCCCCTGCGTCACTGGGAAAACCCTTCCCCCCGCCCGCCCCCTTCCCGTGCGCCGGAGCGGGGCGGGGAAAGCGGCGGAGCGCAGGGGGATTTTTAACCCTGTCCTTGCGCGCAAACAGCCGCGCAGGGGCTCCACGGTCTGACATCAGAACTGCGGGGAGAAAAACAAGACTCTCCCCCCCCCCCAAAATCAGACCCCCTGGGAAAGCGCCAGGCAGCGGGGGTGGGGCTGCAGGAGGGGACCAGCTAGGGAGAGATTCCCAGATGTGGAAGCCCCAGGGACCCGTTGTGAGCAGCCAGGCAGAGCTCTTGGAGAACACAGGCCCCCGAGCCTGAGTGGGAGGAAAACAGCCCAGATCAGCTGAGAACTATCCCATCCACTCAGGCTGGGAGAAGTTGCCAGAAATGCCTCCTACAAGGGGGGGGGGGGGGATTTTGTACAGCACCCTGAGGCCCTGGGCCACAGAGTCCCACCCCAAAAGACAAGATGTGGTAATGAATAATCAGTGATCCATATACACACACAGAGGCCTGTTGAAAGATGTGAAGGAAATGGACAGCACTATAAAAAAAAAATCTCACTTAAAAATACAGAACAGAGCCTGTTTTATGATCAAACATATACACCCCCAGACTGAAATAATTCAAGGGCTAAAAGGGATTTGAAACAAAACCCAAGCCTTAGAGAGGCACTTAGAGAACATTGGTTTTTTTTACTTAAATAAAAGGTCAATAAAAAGTCAAAAAAACAAATACAATCAACTTTTTTTACACACACAAAACAAAATAAATTCGAGGACTTTTGTTTAAAAAAAAAAAAAAAAAAACAAACAACACACAACCAAAACACCACCCAAGTAAAGTAAAGAAGCCGTATTTCCTTTCATGGGATAGGCAGTTCTCTGGTGTGGCAATCAATCCGTTTCTCTTATCTGTCAATGTCAAGTAACAGATTTGGTTTTTGTTCGTTCGGTTTTACGTTAAGGAAAGTCCTGGCCCCTTCATTCAGACACACACGTCCCTTGCTGAAGTACCTCTTGCCGCACGATCCAGCTATGCGACAAGTTTGTGGGTTTGTTCCATTTTTAAATACACACACACACACACACACACATCAATTTTAGGCAATACGCACATATTCTGAATCCAGCAGAGAGCAAAATACAACCCCCTCCCATCCAAAAAATAATAATAATACAACCATCAGCAAACAGGAGGAGGCCGAGAATCGTCTTCAAAGTTGCATGCACAGGTTGGTCCAACGTGTGAGAACACTACAGAAGTCCAGATAAAGTTCATGTAAACTTTCCAACAGGGAGTCCAGTTACACACAAGTCTCTTAAATAAGATTGGGGGGGGGGGGGGGTTTCAGAAGGATTGCATTTTAACAGTCAAAAGCAACTGGCAACCATTGTTCACATGATTCATGACTTTCTGCTTGAGTTGGGCCACCTGATCTCTCAAGACGCTAGCCGTGTTGGACAGTCCCGCGTTCTCCGTCTTCAGCGTCTTGACTTTGTCCTCCAGCCGGGCTATCCTTTCCAGCTTCCTCTTCCGGCACTTGGTAGCCGCCAACCGGTTCCTCAGCCGCTTCCTTTCCACCTTGATCCTCTCCTGATCTTCCATGTTGATGGGAGACACAGGAGGTGACTGGACATCGGGCACAGTCTGAGGCTCTTCCTTGAAGACCTGCACCCTAGACGGGAGGGAGGGGGCCAAGGAGTGACCCCCATAGGCGTGGGTCTGGGGCAAGTAGCTGAGGTTGGCGGTGGGGTAGCTGGAGGAGGTGGTCATGGTGCCGGGGTTGTAGCTGGTCAGGTTGGTGTAGACGGGGGGCGGCTCTTGATGGAGGGAGGCCCCGTAAACGCTACTGGCCACCGAGGCGGCCGCACCGATGGAGACGTTGGGCGGGGGCATGTGGTTCATCTTGTGCAAGTCGTCCAGGGCCTTCACAAAGCCGTCGGCAAAACCCTCCTGCTCCTCCGTGGCCCCCCGGGGGTAGAAATAGGGGCCCGGGGTGGGCGTGGTGGTGATCACCCCGTTGCTGTTCTGAATGATGAGCCGCTCCAGCTCCGGCGAGGCCAGCTTGAGCGAAGAGTTGGCGCCCGCCTCGGGCAGGCCGGCGGGGGCGTAGAAGGCACCTCCTTCCTCCGCCTGGCCCCGGAGGTGCAGCTGCGCCTTGAGGCCCCGGTAGGGCTCCGAGAGGTTGACGGCCATATTCTGCTTCAGCGCCTTGTAGTCCAGGGGCCCGCTCAGCTCTGCACGCCCGTAGCCGGAAAGAAAGGAGTCGTCATAGAACGGCTGTTCCATTTTGGTACACATCAGCCACGCGACCCCAGATCAGCACGCGGCGACCCGGCCTACACAGATAGAGGGGGGGGGGCTGCAGATCCCGGTGGCAGAGGCAGTGAAGGGGGGGGTTAAGGCAGATCTTCTGGGCTCCCCTCCCACGGCGCCCCCGAGACCAGTCCACGGCTCGGTTTCACTTCCAGAAACGCTCCCTCTTCCTCGCCCCTCTTGCTCCTGGCTGTGTCGGGGGGGTCCCCGGCCGGGTTCTTCTCCCCGAGCGCAGCCCCCACGCGTGGCGGGCGATCGGCCCGGCTCCCTGCTCTCTAGCCCCGTGGGAAGCGACAGGCGGCGGGTACCGTACCGGGCGGGGGCTCCGCGGCGGGGCTGGGCGCAGCTGGCGGCTCCGATCGGGCTCCGGGCTCTGTCCGCGTCTGTGTCAGCTGCTGGCGGCGCCGCGCGGAGCCTTTATAGCGCCCGGCGGGCGGAAACGCGCAGCCATTGGGCCGCGCCGGAGCCCCACGCGCGGGGTGGGGCCGCGGACGCCGCCTGCCGGGCAGCCCCGTGTGTGCTGGGAAGGGCCCGCGCGGGGCCGGGCCGCGCGTCACGGGGCGGGGCCCGAGAGACTGACAGCGAGAGACGCACAACCACACACAGAGGCGGACACACAACCACACACGCGGATGGGCCCGCAGCCCCAGACAGAGACAGACACACAAGAACACACCCAAACCTACAGACACCCAGACGTACAGACACACAACCACACACAGAGACAGACACACAACCACACACAGAGACAGACACACAACCACACACGCGGATGGGCCCGCAGCCCCAAACAGATACAGAGACAGACACACAACAAGACACCCAAACCTACAGACACCCAGACGTACAGACACACAACCACACACAGAGACAGACACACAACCACACACACAGATGGGCCCGCAGCCCCAGACAGATACAGAGACAGACATACAACAACACACCCAAAACCTACAGACACCCAAACGTACAGACACACAACCACACATAGAGACAGACACACAACCACACATACACACAGAGACACAACCACACATGCTGATGGGCCCACAGCCGCAGACTGGCACAGAGGCAGACACACAACAAGACACCCAAACCTACAGACACACAACCACACACAGAGACAGACACACAACCACACATACACACAGAGACACAACCACACATGCTGATGGGCCTGCAGCCCCAGACTGACACAGAGACAGACACACAACAAGACACCCAAACCTACAGACACACAACCACACATAGAGACAGACACACAACCACACACAGACACACAAGCACACACAGAGACAGACACACAACCACACATACACACAGAGACACAACCACACATGCTGATGGGCCTGCAGCCCCAGACTGACACAGAGACAGACACACAACGAGACACCCAAACCTACAGATACCCAAACGTACAGACACACAACCACACACGGACATAGAGACACGTCCATAGAGACACACACACACACACACCCCAAACATACGAACACACAACCACACACAGAGATGGACACACAGCCCCAGACAGACACAGAGACACGGCCAGAGAGACACACACAACCAGGCACAGAGAGACAGGGACACACAATCACACACAGAGACAGACACACAACCATACACATTGATGGACACACAGCCCCAGCCAGACATAGAGACACGGCCATAGAGAAAGACACACACAGAGAGACACAACAACACACACAAACCTACAGACACAGAGACAGACACCCAAACGTATGGACACACAACCACACACAGAGATGGACATGCAGCCCTAGACAGACACAGAAACACATTCATAGAGACAGACAGACACGCAGGGACACACAACCAGGCACAGAGGGACAGGGACACACAACTACACACAGAGACAGACACACAGAGACACAACAACACACCCAAACATATGGACACAGAGACACACAGCCAGAGAGACAGCCACACACAGCAGCATACACACGGCCATAGAGACAGCCAAACAGCCACACACAGACAGCCACACAACCACAGAGACAGCCACACAGAGACACACAGCCACACAGCAGCAGCACACAAACATACAGAGACACACAGCCGCTCACAGAGACAGACACACAGCAACACGTAGACACGCAACCACACACAAGAAGAGACACACACAAACATACAGACGCACAGCAACACACAACCACACAGAAACATGGCCAGACACACAGCAAGGCACACATGTCGAAACACACAGAGACGTACACACTGCCATAGCCAGAGACACACCACACACACATCGCCCCCCCTCCCACATGGGCACATACATGAACTCACTGACAAAACACACTCGTGACTACTCGCACGCCTGCAGGCCTCCCTCCGCACACACTCACCCAAGACCTCCCTGCTAGCCCAGACGGCTCCCTGTGCCCCCGTGTGAATTCAGCCATGATTGGGGGGGTTCAGAACCTGGACTGGGACCTGGGGATGGGCTGGGGGGCTGGGGATCAGGGCCCTTGGGGAGGGGGATCAAGGGCCTATGGGCTGGGGGGCAGATGGAGGTGTAGGGAAGGTGGCTACACGGATCCCCCCCTCCAGCTGGAGGGGGCGGGGGAGCTGATCCATCTCTCCAGCCCAGGAAGAACCCATCCCCAGCTGGCAGGCTGCCTGTTCGCCCAGTTCACCCAGCAGACGCTAGTACTCTGCAGCACGCTAAGAACATACCACAGGGCCTGATCCGTGCAGACGCTAGTACTCTGCTCCACGCTGAGAACATACCACAGGGCCTGATCCGTGCAGACGCTAGTACTCTGCAGCACGCTAAGAACATACCACAGGGCCTGATCCGTGCAGACGCTAGTACTCCGCAGCACGCTGAGAACATACCACAGGGTCTGATCCGTGCAGACGCTAGTACTCTGCAGCACGCTGAGAACATACCACAGGGCCTGATCCGTGCAGACGCTAGTACTCTGCAGCACGCTAAGAACATACCACAGGGTCTGATCCGTGCAGACGCTAGTACTCTGCTGCACGCTGAGAACATACCACAGGGCCTGATCCGTGCAGACGCTAGTACTCTGCTCCATGCTGAGAACATACCACAGGGCCTGATCCGTGCAGACGCTAGTACTCTGCAGCACGCTAAGAACATACCACAGGGCCTGATCCGTGCAGACGCTAGTACTCTGCTCCACGCTAAGAACATACCACAGGGCCTGATCCGTGCAGACGCTAGTACTCTGCAGCACGCTAAGAACATACCACAGGGCCTGATCCGTGCAGACGCTAGTACTCTGCTCCACGCTAAGAACATACCACAGGGCCTGATCCGTGCAGACGCTAGTACTCTGCAGCACGCTAAGAACATACCACAGGGCCTGATCCGTGCAGACGCTAGTACTCTGCAGCACGCTAAGAACATACCACAGGGTCTGATCCGTGCAGACGCTAGTACTCTGCAGCACGCTAAGAACATACCACAGGGTCTGATCCGTGCAGACGCTAGTACTCTGCAGCACGCTAAGAACATACCACAGGGCCTGATCCGTGCAGACGCTAGTACTCTGCAGCACGCTAAGAACATACCACAGGGCCTGATCCGTGCAGACGCTAGTACTCTGCAGCACGCTAAGAACATACTACAGGGTCTGATCCGTGCAGACGCTAGTACTCTGCAGCACGCTAAGAACATACCACAGGGCCTGATCCGTGCAGACGCTAGTACTCTGCAGCACACTAAGAACATACCACAGGGCCTGATCCGTGCAGACGCTAGTACTCTGCAGCACGCTAAGAACATACCACAGGGCCTGATCCGTGCAGACACTAGTACTCTGCAGCACGCTAAGAACATACTACAGGGCCTGATCCGTGCAGACGCTAGTACTCTGCAGCACGCTGAGAACATACCACAGGGCCTGATCCGTGCAGACGCTAGTACTCTGCAGCATGCTAAGAACATACTACAGGGTCTGATCCGTGCAGACGCTAGTACTCTGCAGCACGCTAAGAACATACCACAGGGCCTGATCCGTGCAGACGCTAGTACTCTGCAGCATGCTAAGAACATACTACAGGGCCTGATCCATGCAGACGCTAGTACTCTGCAGCACGCTAAGAACATACCACAGGGCCTGATCTGTGCAGACGCTAGTACTCTGCAGCACGCTGAGAACATACTACAGGGTCTGATCCGTGCAGACGCTAGTACTCTGCAGCATGCTAAGAACATACCACAGGGCCTGATCCGTGCAGACGCTAGTACTCTGCAGCACGCTAAGAACATACCACAGGGCCTGATCCGTGCAGACGCTAGTACTCTGCAGCACGCTAAGAACATACCACAGGGCCTGATCCATGCAGACGCTAGTACTCTGCAGCACGCTAAGAACATACTACAGGGCCTGATCTGTGCAGACGCTAGTACTCTGCAGCACGCTGAGAACATACTACAGGGCCTGATCCGTGCAGACGCTAGTACTCTGCAGCACGCTAAGAACATACTACAGGGCCTGATCTGTGCAGACGCTAGTACTCTGCAGCACGCTGAGAACATACTACAGGGTCTGATCCGTGCAGACGCTAGTACTCTGCAGCACGCTAAGAACACTACAGGGACCGATCCGTGCAGACGCTAGTACTCTGCAGCACGCTAAGAACATACCACAGGGCCTGATCCGTGCAGACGCTAGTACTCTGCTCCACGCTGAGAACATACCACAGGGCCTGATCCATGCAGACGCTAGTACTCTGCAGCATGCTAAGAACATACCACAGGGCCTGATCCGTGCAGACGCTAGTACTCTGCTCCACGCTGAGAACATACCACAGGGCCTGATCCATGCAGACGCTAGTACTCTGCAGCATGCTAAGAACATACCACAGGGCCTGATCCGTGCAGACGCTAGTACTCTGCAGCATGCTGAGAACATACCACAGTACCTGATACTTTCATGTGCACCAATATTCTTCAGTATATACTACAGTACTGCACAATGATCTAATCAAGCCCTCTGCAGTTGATTACTCTCCTCTACGCTATACACTGGAGTACTCTGGAGGGCTTTACCTACATGCTGGGGTATCGTTGATATTACACACTCCTGTCTGGTTACACAATACTACAGGATTTGAGTGTGTAAGTGCAGCATTCTAATAAAGTACTATACTGTGTATTCGACAGCTCAAACACTACTGCAGGACCTGACAGGATGTAATGCTGGGGGGGCAGGATCCTGGCTTCTCATCCCAGTTTTGGGAAGAGAGTGGGGTCTAGGGGTTAGAGCATGGGAGCCAGGACTCCTGGGTCCTATTCCTGTCTCTGAGGAGGGATGGGGTCTAGTGGTTAGAGCAGGGAGTGCTGGGAGCCAGGACTCCTGGGTTCTATCCCCAGCTCTGGGAGGCGGGTGGTCGGGCATAGGGGATTAGAGCACGGAGGTGGGGCCAGGAGCCAGGACTCCTGGGTTCTATCCCCAGCTCTGGGAGGCGGGTGGTGGGGTCTAGGGGATTAGAGCATGGAGGTGGGGCCGGGAGCCAGGACTCCTGGGTTCTATCCCCAGCTCTGGGAGGCAGGTGGTGGGGTCTAGGGGATTACAGCATGGAGGTGGGGCCGGGAGCCAGGATTCCTGGGTTCTATTCCTGGCCCTGCCACTGACTCACGGTGTGAAGTGCGGTGAGTCACTTCCCCACTCTGGGCCCCAGCTTCCCCATGTGGGAAAGGGCCTTTGCTGCCTTCGTTTGGGAAGTGCTCCGGGCTCACGGGGGACAGAAACAGCCCTGACACTGCCGGGTCCCCCAGGGGCTGGTAAACCTTCTCCTTAAAACCTGCTCACTCCCACACTCCTCTCTGCTCCAAGCGGTGTACCATCTGTATCACAGCCACTGCAATGCAGCCACCTCTGGGGTGGAGCGTGGGGGCTGTTTATACAGGAATCCCTCGTCTGGAGCTGGGATGCAGCCACCTCTGGGGTGGGTCTTGTGTAGGTTTAAGGCTAGTAGGGAAATCTGCTCTGCAGGAGATCCACACAGTATTATGATCCTCTCTGGCCCAGCTCTGCCAGGGGATCTACTCTGGCTTCTCCCACGAGGCTCATGTTACCGAGGATTCACTTTGGTGCGCTTCATGCAGGGGATCCCCTCGCCTGGGCTGTGCCCTCTCAGGACGGGCCGGGCCCAGAGGAGGCCTCGCTGCTGGGATTGTTTGGCCAGGAAGTAACCAGCCCGGGCGGGTTTGGTTTGCAGCCGGCCTCGAGTGGCAGGCCGGGCTGGGCCGTTATCAGGGAGTGGCGATAGCAGAGCCAGGCACGGAGCAGGGAGCAGAGTCTGACAGACACACACGCGCCCGCGCCCAGCTGGGAGCTCTGCCAGGACGTGGCCCCAACCCAGCGCAGGGGCGGGCCGGAGCCGGGGCGAAGGAACGGGTGACACAGCCGGGGGCTCCGGTCCAAGTCTCAGGCCGGTTCCCCCCTCCAGCCTGCATGTTTTATTATCCCCATGTTACAGAGGGGAAACTGAGGCAGGAGAGGCCGAGCTGGGGATAGAACCCAGGAGTCCTGACTCCCACCCAGCCTCCCAGAGCCAGGGACAGAGCCCTGGATTTATTTGCTGCTTCTGGTGTCAGACATGGCCTGATTTTTGTCTCCCCCCTCACTCCCAGTGCCTCAAATCCCGCCCCCCCGCCCTGGACTCCCTCCTCAGGCCCTGTCGGGAGGGTCTCGGAGAAGGGGCCAGGGCAGGTGGGTTCGGGGTCACAGGGCAGGAGTGATATTGAAGCCACAGGGAGGAGCTTTACGATCAAGATCAGACGCTTCCTGTCTCCACTTTTCCCCGGGCAAGGCGGGGCGGCCCCCTCCTGCCCCTGCCCGGGGTCCTGTACACCTCCGAAGGGAAGGGGGAGGGGCTGGGGCCCCCACCGCAGCCACCCGTACGGAAATGCACAGATACACGCGTGTGCCCGTGATCACCTTAACGCATGCACTTACACACCCCTTGCACACGCGTGTGCACACCAACACACACTCCCGTGTACATCCATGCGCAGCGGTGCACGGTTGGGGACACCCCCACGTGCACACGGAGCCGCTCCCGTGTGCTGTGCCCAGCCATCCACAGAGACACTTGTGTACTCACGCACACACCCCTGCTTGCACAAGGCCACTCGCATGCACACGCTCGTCCCGGAGCTGCTCTGCGGGTAACTCAGGCCCATATAAGGGAACGGAAGGAGCCGGTGTCCCCCCCGCCCACACCTCCCCCGCACGCCCGGGCACGTCGCTACCTGCTGCGGGCAGGGCACCCAGCCCCGGCTCCCAGACACACCTCAGCTCACGGGGTCCCCGCGCCCCTCCCCCGCCCGCCAGGCCAGGGCACGTCCCAGCGCTGGGGCCGGATGGTGGGGGAGGGCAAGGGGCGTGAGGAACAGTGTGTGGGGGGGGGGCTCGGGGGTCATGGCCCCACAGGCCCCCGACTGACCCCACATTGGAACCAAGCGCCAATGAGATTAATTCCCCCTCCCCCTACTGAGTCGCATTCCCCCCACTCACCCGTCTCTCAACGCCCCCCCACTCCTCCCCCTCCCCCATCAACCCTTCTCCCAAGCTCCCCAGAACACCCCCCCCCCTCCCACCTCCCCCCACCAACCCCCTTGCCCTCTACAGCCCCCCAGTACGTCCCTACTTCTGCCCCCCCCACGCCCCCACTAATATTCCTTCCCTCCTGCCCTCCCCCCCCCCCCCCCCCGGGCAGGGCAGCAGCAGGGCCTAGCGTCTGGCGGGAGCTGGGCCCAGCGGCTCTGTCTCCCCATGCTAATGAGAGGATGAGTCGGCACCTGGCCCAGGCCCTGGGGGGGCGACGGGGGGGGGGGGGGGACGACTTTCCCAGCAGAGGAGCACCTGGGTGGGGAGGCCCAGACGTTCCAGCTCACGGGGCCAGGGACAGCCCTGTACAGCGGGGCTGGGATCGCGGGGGGCTGCGGGTCGGGAGTGAGGGGCACCGGCAGAGCTCGGGGGAGGGGAGCCCAGGCTGGGATCGCGGGGGGCTGCGGGTCGGGAGTGAGGGGCACAGGGGCGCTGGCACGGCCCCAGGGCTGAGGGCTGTTGCTGGCTCAGCACCGCCAGGTTTAACGCGCTGAGTCGAGCTCTTCCCCTGCGTCCCGCGTGGCACCAGCCCGGCCAGTTTGGGGGCCCCCTGCCCGGTGTGGCAGGCGGCAGCGCCAGGCTGGCGCCACGCTGGGCCCAGCCCGGCCAAGCAGCGTCCCGGCCTGGGCACTCTGCATGGGCAGGTTCTCGCCAGGGCTGGGCCTGGCACCCAGCGGGGAAGATCTCATGGCCTGGTGCCAGTGGGAAACCACACGGCTGTCTGCAGCCCCCTCCCTGTCCCCCCCCGGCTCCGCCGGCGCCCCTCACTCCCGACCCGCAGTCCCCTCCCTGTCTCCCCGGCTCTGCCGGTGCCCCTCACTCCCAACCCGCAGCCCCCTGCCAGCTCAGCCCTGCACTCCCCCAGCCCTGCCGGTGCCCCTCACTCCCGACCCGCAGCCCCCGGCTAGCCCAGCCCTGGGCCCCCCCACAACTCTTCCAGTGCCCCTCACTCCCGACCCGCAGCCCCTTCCCTGCCCCCACGGCTCTGCTGGTGCCTCTCACTCCCGACCCGCAGCCCCCTCCCTGCCCCCACAGCTCTGCCGGTGCCCCTCACTCCCGACCCGCAGCCCCTTCCCTGCCCCCACAGCTCTGCCGGTGCCCCTCACTCCAGACCTGCAGCCCCCTCCCTGCCCCCACAGCTCTGCCAGCGCCCCTCACTCCAGACCTGCAGCCCCTGCTCTCCCAGCCCTGGGCTCCCCTCCCCCAAGTAGGGCGACCAGACAGCAAGTGTGAACAATCGGGACAGGGGTGGGGGGTAATAGGAGCCTATATAAGAAAAAGACCCAGAAATCGGGACTGTCCCTATAAAATCGGGACATCTGGTCACTCTACCGAGCTTGTGCTGATGGGATCTCACAGCTATACAGGCGTCCCCTCACCCAGCAGGCATAGGACATGGGGGGAGGGGGAATGTAGCACCCACCCTGCTCCAACTGGGGGTCCCTGCAGCCGGCCCTGGGCTAGGATGGGGGGGTTCACAGCTGCCCATGGCCGTGGAGTTTCAGCCCCCCCCCGCCCCGCCCCGATCACAATCCCTGCCCCTCCCCCCCACCCTGGATTCTAGGGGCTTTTGAGCCCTGTGTTTTTCCCTCCCGCCCGACTTCTCCTTCCCTATAAATATCCCGTGACTCAGCGCCGGGAGCCAGGATCTCAGCCTTGCGGGGGTGGGGGTGGGGCAGGGAGGGCCTCCGGGCTGGTAGCGACCCTGGGGGGCCCAGGGACAGGGCTTTGCTTTGGGCTAACGTCATTTCAAGGAGGGGAGTTGGGTTTGTTATAACTGGGGGAAACTGAGGCAGGGAGCTGGGACAAGACAACACAGTGAGTCGGAACGGGGCTGGGGAGAGAACCCAGGAGTCCTGGCTCCCAGCCCCCCCCCCAGGCTGTAACCGCTAGACACCACTCCCCTCCCAGAGCTGGGGATAGAACCCAGGCGTCCTGGGACACCATAACTGATAGCAAGGGGGCCTGCTGGATTTGAGCTAGCACCGCTCCCATCTGGCCAAAGCCCCAATGCCCCTGGGGGGGGCCCTGGCCGGGGGGAGCCTGCAGTCAGAGCCCCTCCCCCATGGGGTTCATGACCACTCCCCCGTCTGTGCTGGGCCGATGGGCTGGGGAGTCCGGGCGAGGGGCCTTCGAGGCATCAGGGTTCATGGGGTGTCTCCCCCCACCATGAGGCACAGGGGTCAAAGCCCAGACAGATGTTTCCAGCCTGGGTGGCCGGGCAGGACGTGCTCCTGGACTTGGGGGGGAGGAGCTGGGAATTGGGGGACCCATCCCGTGTGCCTCCCTGTGGGGCTGGGTCCACCTGCTGCTTTTCCATGGGGTGCCCAGGGTCCCCCCCCACCCCACCCCAGAGCTGGCCAGAAGCGCCTCTGCCTTCCTCCCTGAGGTCTTTACTCCTCCCATCCCCACCCCCCTCAGCTCTGCCCCCTTTACACAGACATCACTACGGTCAATCACCCAGCCAGGGGGCTGGTCCCTTCTGCCTCATCCTGGGGCTAGGGAAACTGAGGCACTGAGAGGGGAAAGGACAAGAATGAAGAGTCAGAGTCAGAGCTGGGGAAACAACCCAGGAGTCCTGGCTCTTCCCCTCCCCCCCACTTTAACCACTAGCCTGCACCCCCCTCACATACGGCAGCCTGTGGGGTGGCCCCTGTGTGAAAGGAGTTACTGGGTCTCAGCCCAGCCCCTGGGGGGACCAGCCCATCAGACAGCCCCAGTGCAGTGGCCAGAGGCTGACTGGAGTGTGCTGTTGTGGGGGCCAGAGACTCATTCGTCTCTGGCAAGGGAGTGGGGTCTATTGGTTAGAGTGGGAAGGGGGGCTGGGAGCCAGGACTCCCGGGTTCGCTCCCCAGCCCTGGGTGGGAAGTGGGGTCTAGTGGTAGGGGGGAGGGGCAGGGACCGGAGTCAGGACTCCTGGGTTCTCTCCCCAGCCCTGGGAGGGAGGTGGAGTCTTGTGGTTGGAGGTGGGGGGCGGGGCACTGGGGTTTAGTGGTTAGAGCGGGGTGGGGGGAGGGAGAAGCGTCAGGACTCCGGGGTTCTCTCCCTGACTCCGCAGGCTCAGCCGGCCGCCCTGCCACGCTGCCCCCTGCTGTCGCCCCCGCCCCCGCCCTGCCAGCCCGTGCCCAGGAAGTGCCGGGGGTGGGTGACGGAGTCATTTCCCGGGAAGCGCCCAGGCTGGCGAGCAGGGGCAGAGCCAACGGGCGGGGGAGGGGGTTGGTCTCCCTGGCTGCCCCGGCCCAGCTTCCCCCCACCCCGCCACAGATGAGGAACGACCCCCCCCCCCCCCCCCCGGCTTGCACCGGGGTCAAATAGTGACTGGAACCAAGAGGAAGTTGGGGGAGGGGGGGAGTCACCTCATGGCTCAAACTCAAGGTCAGGGCCCCGCCCCCACAGCTCGACTGGTGCCCCTCACTCCCGACCCGCAGCCCCCTGCTATTCCAGCCATGGGCCCCCCCAGCTCTGCCGGTGCCCCTCAATTCCGACCCGCAGCCCCCTGCTAGCCCAGGCCTGGCTCCCCTCCCCCACAGCTCGACTGGTGCCCCTCACTCCCGACCCGCAGCCCCTGCTAGCCCAGCCCTGGGGCCCCCACCTCCCAGCCCTGCCGGTGCCCCTCACTCCCGACCCGCAGCCCCTGCTAGCCCAGGCCTGGCTCCCCTCCCCCACAGCTCAGCCGGTGCCCCTCACTCCCGACCCGCAGCCCCCTGCTAGCCCAGCCCTGGGGCCCCCACCTCACAGCCCTGCCGGTGCCCCTCACTCCTGACCCGCAGCACCTGCTAGCCCAGGCCTGGACTCCCCTAAATCTGAACTGATTGACCCGATCACATCACTTCTCTTAACCCCTCCTGCTCCACCGGGTTTCCCCCACCCCTGCGCCCCGGTCCCTGCCCCACCTGGAGCCCGGCTACTGAAACATGAGGCCGGTTTACTGTCCGGCCCCCTCCCCTCTCATGATGCCCCTGAGACATCCCTCCCGCCCCCTCGGGGAGCCCCAGGAGGCTCCCAGAGCAGACCTGGATCCCCCTCCCCCCCCCGGATGCAGCGCTGGGGCCAGGCTGGTGAGGACGCCTGGATCCCACCCTGCCACTGCTCTGACCATTAGACCCCACTCCCCTCCCTGAGCCAGGATGGAACCCAGGAGTCCGAGCCCCCGAGAGTCTCAGCCCTGGCGTGGTGGGCTCAGTTCCCCTGGGGGTCTGAGATCAAAGGGCCTTGGCGGATCCCTGCTGGGGGGCTGTGCCCTCCCACTGCCCCATACAGCCAGAGGCAGGGGTCCCCCGCAAGGCCAGGCCCCACACTCCAGGCTGGCTGCCCCCTGCCCCATCCCCCCATCCTCTGGGGATCCCCCACCCCAATGTCCCGGGCTCGGCCCCAGCCGGCTCAGAACCTGGGAATGAAGTTCCGGGGCCCGGGGGCAGGGACCGGCCCGACGGGTTCAGCCTCATTCCTGGGGTTCCACTCACATCCGCGGGGGGGGGGGAGGGAGCTGGGGGTGGATCCCAGGACTCCCCATGCTGGGAGCCAGCCCAGGTGAACCTGCTGCCCTCGGCAGGGAAAGGAGTCATGGGGCGGGTCACGGGGTGCGTGGCAGGGAGACTCGCTAAGGTGCTGAATCAGCAATGGGGAACTGCTGGGTGGGGGGGGGGGGCGCTCAGTGCAGTGAGATGGGGCAGTGGGAGGTGCTCAGTGCAGTGACATTGGGGGCAATGGGAGGTGCTCAGTGCAGTGACATTGGGGGCAGTGGGGATGATCAGTGCAGTCGGATGGGGCAGTGAGGGGTGCTCAGTGCAGTGACATTGGGGGCAATGGGAGGTGCTCAGTGCAGTGACATTGGGGGCAGTGGGGATGATCAGTGCAGTCGGATGGGGCAGTGAGGGGTGCTCAGTGCAGTGACATTGGGGGCAGTGGGGGTGCTCAATGCAGTGAGAAGGGACAGTGGGGGTGCTCAGGGCAGTGAGAAGGGGCAGTGGGGGTACTCAGTGCAGTGACATCGGTGGCAGTGGAGGTGCTCAGTGCAGTGAGAAGGGGCAGTGAGGGGTGCTCAGTGCAGTGACATTGGGGGCAGTGGGGGTGCTCAGGGCAGTGACATTGGAGGCAGTGGGGGTGCTCAGTGCAGTGAGAAGGGGCAGTGAGGGGTGCTCAGTGCAGTGACATTGGGGGCAGTGGGGGTGCTCAGGGCAGTGACATTGGGGGCAGTGGGGGTGATCAGTGCAGTCAGATGGGGCAGTGAGGGGTGCTCAGTGCAGTGACATTGGGGGCAGTGGGGGTGCTCAATGCAGTGACATTGGGGGCAGTGGGGGTGCTCAGTGCAGTGAGAAGGGACAGTGGGGGTGCTCAGGGCAGTGAGAAGGGGCAGTGGGGGTACTCAATGCAGTGACATCGGTGGCAGTGGAGGTGCTCAGTGCAGTGAGAAGGGGCAGTGAGGGGTGCTCAGTGCAGTGACATTGGGGGCAGTGGGGGTGCTCAGTGCAGTGAGAAGGGGCAGTGAGGGGTGCTCAGTGCAGTGACATTGGGGGCAGTGGGGGTGCTCAGGGCAGTGAGGGGTGCTCAGGGCAGTGACATTGGAGGCAGTGGGGGTGCTCAGTGCAGTGAGAAGGGGCAGTGAGGGGTGCTCAGGGCAGTGACATTGGAGGCAGTGGGGGTGCTCAGGGCAGTGAGAAGGGACAGTGGGGGTGCTCAGGGCAGTGACATTGGGGGCCGACTGCCACTGCTCCTGTCCCACGCCCCCCTGGGTCCACCCGCCCAGTCACCCCAGAAGTGCTGGTGCCAGGGCTCTCTTTCTTTCACTCATCCGTCAATTTAGGGGTAACCCCCAGCCCCCCGCGGGAATCTTTTTCCTCCCAACCCTCCTCTCGCTCTTGACCTCAACTGAACCCCGAGCGGCCTTCGCTGGGGCCGGGCTGACTCATCCAGGGAACGGGGATCAGGGCCCGGCAGCCACAGCCCCCCCTGCGCCTCTCGCTTCGTGTCACCCGCGGCGGGCGAGAAAACGGATTTAACCGTTCGGGCGCCACCCGGGCTTTCGATGCACAAACTTCCGGCCCCTGGGGACATGTGGGGATGGAGGCTGGGGGGGGATCCCTGAGACAGGGAGGAGAGTCAGACAGCCACGGCCCTTGGGGAGCATGGGGGACTCCTGCCAGAGAGGGGGAAGCTATAGGATTGGGTGTGCCCTGCACGTGTGCTGCTTGTATGTGCATTGCATGTCTTGCATGTCTGCTGTATATATGTGTGCTGCATGCATGTCCGTTGCATGCCCAGTGTGTGTTGCGTGCATGTGCATTGCATGTTGAAAGGGTCTGTACCAGAGGCTCTGTGCCTCCTGGCGTGGCTGAATTGTGCGTCAGGCACAGCGTGTGTGTTGCACTGCTCTCTACTTCTTTTCTTGCATGGCTATGCGTGTGTGTCAACATGATCGGCATTGCACGCGTGTTGCGTGAATCTTTGGCACGCCATCCACATGCATGCTACGTGCATGTTCATTGCATTACATGCCTGTAGCTGTGTATCATCACTGGCACTTTTCCCCGGGGCATGCTCTGCGTGTGCACTGCGTGTCACATGCGTGTGTACTGGCATCCCTGCACGTGGGTCCTACGGATGGGTACTGTGGGTGCAGAACTGCATCAGGATCACCTACGGGGTGGGGTCTGCCTTTGCCCCCCCACCCTCCCAGGAATTCAGGGCCTCCGGTGCCTCCCCGCCTCCCCGTATACCGGCCAGCCAGGCCTCTGCTCCATGTCCCGGCCTCACCCCTTACCCCACTACTCCCGGTTGAGTCACGCACCCCGCCGGCTCCCAGGACAGGAGGTGGCCGACCTGGGGCGAACCTGGCTCTCCCGCCTGCCTGCCAGACAAGCCTCCTGGGATCCTGCACCGGCGCCTCCTGCTGGGCAGAGCTGGGAGCAGCCCAGGCTTCTGGAACAAGGCAGGGATGGGAGCAGAGGGGGGGCGGGGAAGTGCCTCAGAAGTGGTGCATTGTGGGAATATCTCACACCCCAAAAATACAGCTGCCTCCCCTGTGAATGGGGGCATGGAGCACCCTGCAGCACACCACTCCACCAGCACTGGACCTGAGCCCCCCCGCCGAGCCCCCTGCCCCGCTCCTCGCAGCTCGGCACCCCCTGCTGAGCCCCCACCTCCCTTCTTCCTGCAGCCCGGAACCCCCTGCCGAGCCCCCACCCCCACTCCCCACAACCCGGCACCCCCTGTCGAGCCCCCTGCCCCGCTCCCCGCAGCCCAGCGCCCCCTGTCGAGCCCCCCGCCCCGCTCCCCGCAGCCCGGCGCCCCCTAGCGCTGGTGGGGGTGGCATGCGACACAAGGCCGGGCGGGGGGGAGGGCTGGGCCCCGCGGTGTCTCCTGGAAGCTGGGTCTTTCTCTGAATGCGGCTGAGGCTCGGGGCACAGGAAGGCGGCTATGAATGGCTGAGGTCAGGCTGCCTTTGTGGGTTTCGAGCCTTCGCTCAGATCCCAGGCTGTGTGCACCTCCCCCCGCCCCCCCAGCTAGCTTCTCTCCCTCTCCCGCACAGGGTTTCACCCCACATTGGCCATCCCCCCCGCCCCCGCCCCAGCGGGCCAGCGCGAGTGGGAAGTAGCAGACACTGCTGAAAGGCCAGGGCGTCCCCCCACCCTACCCTATGGGGCACTGATGGGGCCCAGGGCTGTGCCAGTGGTTGAGCTGGGGAGAGAACCCAAGAGTCCTGACTCCCCCCGCCCCCACCGCTCTAACCACTAGCCTCGGGAATGTACGGGACAGGCTCCCCCGAACAGGCCCTGATGAAATCTCCCGTTGGGTAGAAAGAGGAACAGAAAGAGGCAGATGGGGACGGTTTGGAAGGCGGCGGGGGCGGGGGAGGATCTGCGAGTGCGGAAGGGGGAAACTGAGGCACCAGGGTTGGTCCCTGGGATTGACGTCAGCATTGACAAGACTGGGCCTAACTCCAGCCCCTCCCGTCTCAAAGTTGGGTAACTAGAAACGGCTCCCTCGCCCAGCCCTGGGGTCCAGCTGCTTCTGAGATAGGGCAGGAGGGCTGATGATACCGGCCCCCGCCCCCAATGCAGGGCGATGCAGCCGCCTCTGGGGTGGGGCGGGGCCAGCTGTTTGCTAGTTGCCCAGCAACAAGACACAACAGTTTAGGACAGGAAGTAAAGCAGCCACCCGCGTCCAATTGAAACCACAGGGAGGATTTAGGAAGGGGTCTGGAATTTCCCAACCTGCCACTTGGCCAGGACACGGGGTCACACCCCAGCGCTTACGAAAACGAGTGTAACAGACACCGAGCTGGGCTGGAGCCGAGAGAACCCCCTGAGTGCGCAGTGGAGCATTGGGGTCAGCCCCACGGCGCAGGGCGGGTGCTCTCTGCTGAGCCCCCTACCCCGCTCCCCTTCCCCTCTAGGGGGCGCCACCTCTGCTCCAGCCCCAGAGCCTGAGGCCCGGGGCTGAAAGGGTCCCGGCCCTCCACAGGGTGTCCATGTGAGGCAGGGGGAGGCCTGGCGCTGTGGGGCAGGCCCTGCCCAGCGGAGTGGGGCTCCAGGCCCAGAGCCCCCCAGCTGGGGTCCTCTGGGCAGCAGGCCCTGCCTAGGGTGTGGATCACAGAAGCCAGGCAGCATCTTGCCCAGGGAAGAGTTACGCGTGGGCCCAGGGCCAAGGCCAGCCCCTGGCAACGTCAGCTCCGCTCCCTTTCCCAGCAGCAGCTGCAGAGCCCGGGAAGGGGGGGGGGGGGCGCAGGGTTCTCCGAGTTCAGCCCCCAGCGCTGGGAGCCGGCGCATCCTGTCGGCTGACCGCAGCAGGGAAGTGGATCCGGGCGGGGGTGGGGGGAACTGGGACGCTGGGCCAACTCCCCCCCCCCCGGCACATACACACGCTGCTCCCCCCACCCCAGGCTTGTCCCCCCATCCTACAGCCCTGCAGGACTCCTGTCTGGAGCCAGGGGTACCAGGCTGAAGGAAGTAATCTGGGAGGGGAGAGGGGTACCAGGCTGGATGGGCACCTGGGTCTGATGGGGGGGGGGGGTAAACAGGGTTGGCTGGGCCCAATGGTCTGATGTGGGGGGTGGGTGGGATATGGGGCTGGATGGACCCATTGGACTTCTCTGTAGCTGCTGCTATGTTCTTGGGCTGGGGGGGAGCTGACCCCAGTTTAGCAGTGGGGAAGGGTAGAGGGGGGTGTGGGGTGACCCCATCCCTCCCCCTGAGTCACCCCGACCTGGGGGAAGCTGAGAGTTATGGGCCCCACGTGAAAGGGCTCTTCCCCCCCTTGTCTCCCCCACTGCCTGAGTCACGGGGGGGCAGCAAGGGGCTCTCGGGACTTCCCCAGCCCTGGTGTCCGGCTTGGCCAGCAAGGGGCCGGGGCTGAGTCAGCCCCCAAGGGGCTGGCCAGACAGGCGGCAGGGGCCAGCCCAGGGACACGCGGCCCCAGAGGGGGTCCCCCCCACATGGGGAGAAGCGGGGGGGTCGCTGGCCCCTCCGACCCCTGGCCTGGGCTGGGCTGAGTCCTGGCAAACTCGGGTCACACACTGGGGGTGGGGGGGGCACTGAATGGGAGTGCAAGCCAGGGACCCCCCCCCACGCCCCGGGGCTGGAGGGGCCCGTCACGCCCCCCCCCCTTGCAGGGAACGGGAAGTGTCTTTGTTCCATGTGGGCGGAAGCTCTTGGGAGCTGCCAGACAAAGCAGGAAGCAGCTGCTGCCATGGTGACGGCGCGTGACACCCCTTGCGCCATCACGGGGTGGGGTCTCCCCGCCCCGGACGCCTGGGTCCCCAAGTCGCCGTGGCAGCCCTGGGGCTGGCGGGGGGGTGGTAAATGCATGGATGTGGGGGGCAGGGGTGCTGGGGGGAGCTCTAGGGGGAGACCTGGGGGGACCCCCCCCCCGGGAGGCGCGTCAGCCCGGGATTGCGCAGCCCCCGCGGGGGAGGCGCCCCGGCCCCGGGCAGCGAAGGGTTAAGCAACAGGAGTCACTGGGGTTGTTGCCTACGTCACTGCAGGTTCGTGCACCAATCCCAGCCCCGAGGGGGGAGACACCCCCCCCCCCGCTGACACGCACGCACGGAGCCACACGCGGGCACGCGCAGAGCCACAGGCACACACGGGGCCGCGCACGGACACGGACCCACACACCGACCCACACACTAACACAGACCCACACACCGACACACACATTGACACCGACACATACACTGACATACACACTGATACACACATTGACACCGACACACACACCGACACGGACCCACACACCGACACACACACTGACACACACATTGACACCGACACATACACTGACCCACACACCGACACACACACTGACATACACACCGATACACACATTGACACCGACACACACACCGACACGGACCCACACACCGACACACACACACTGACACACACATTGACACCGACACATACACTGACCCACACACCGACACACACACTGACATACACACTGATACACACATTGACACCGACACACACACCGACACGGACCCACACACCGACACACAGACCCACACGCCGCCGACACGGATCCACACCTGACACACACACACGCAGAGCCACATGCACTCACAGACATGGATCCTCACTCAGACACACACACCGACACACACGCGGACACAGACCCACACGCTGACACGCAGACACACACGCCGCTGACACAGACCACACCCGACACACACGCAGACCCACATGCACACACAGACATGGATCCTCATGCAGACACACCCACCGACACACACGCTGACACGCAGACCCACATGTGAACACACACGCCGCCGACACAGACCACACCCAACACACACTCAGACCCACATGCACACACGGATCCACACACAGATATGGATGCTCTGGCACTCACAGATCCAGACATAGACACAGACGCATATGCAGACCCACACGCTGATACGCAGACCCACATGCCGCTGACACAGACCACACCCTTCACACCTGACACACACATGCAGAGCCACATGCACACATAGATCAACACACGGACACTGCACGTGCAGACCCACACGCCAACACACACACCTACTGTAACACAGTACACACTAGCAACACATATACAGGCAGTGCACACACACTGCCACCCGTGTGTGTAATGCAAAGCACACAGGCAACACACACGCACCAGCAACCTGGCTTGACAACAGACGCACACGTATGCATGGGGCACAACATACACACTCACACACACCAGCCCTGCAGACCCGCATAACACATGCATGCATGCCACCCACCCCCCACCATGCACACACGATGGCAGTGCACACACTGACAACACACCAGCAACACCCCCCGCCATGCCAGCAGCACATGTTCCCCCATCCCTCACCATGAGCACAACCCCCCACCCCCAGCCTGCCCTGGCTCCCGCCCCCCCTCCAGCCACAGCCCCCCTTGGACATGTGTCCCCCTGCCCCCCGGACAGGGAACCAACTGGGTAGGACGAGGCGTCCGGCTGGGGCTTACCCAGGGGTGGGGCTGGGATTGGAAGTGGGTCCTTCCGGGTCCACTCTGGAGAGCCGGGGCTGAGTCCAGCTGGCCCCATAACCCCCCCCACTGGTGCTGCTCCCCCCCAGCCCCCCAACAGGTCCCACTGCCCCCACACCCTTAACTCCCCCACTGGTTTAACCTCCAGCCCCATACCCCCCCCCCCCGCCATCCTGCTTACCTCCAGCCCCCCTACAAGTCCTGCTCCCCACCATCCCCATAATCCCCCCCCGGTCCTGCTCCCCCCCGACCCATAACCCCCCCCCATTGGTCTCCCCCCATCTGGCCTCCTGGCCTCCTGCCCAGATGATGTAAACACACACACACACACACACACACACATATGCTAACCAGCTCCCATTGCCACCACTTCAAAGGCAGCCTGGGCCTGGGCCTGGGCAGCTGCCCAGCTGCGGCTGGGTCTGGGGGGAAGCAGCTTTGAACCCCCTCCCCCCCCAGTCTCTGGGGGATGGAACAAGGCTGGGGGGGGGCAGCGTGTGAGTCACGGCTCCCAGACTTCCCAGCAGCCGGGGCGGGACGCTAGGCTGCCTTCCTGGAATCCGCGGGCTGGGACGGGGCAGCACCGGGTCGCTGCGGCTTCTCCAGTGGCCTCGGCCTGCCGGGGGGGGGGGGGGGGGCATTATCCCAGGGTGGGAATTTCCAGGGGAAACAGCTGGGAGTCTGGGGGGAGGAGGGAGAAACACCCCCCACTCCCTGACAGGGGACTTTAACCCCTGGGCCTAGAGCCCCAAAACATGCCCCCCCCCCCCCCCCCCGCAGCCAGACACCGGCATGGACCCTGGGCTCCCAATCAGCCTCTGCTGCAGACATGACCATCTAGCAAGACAGGCCAGGCACCCTCTGTCTGTCTGTCCATCCCCACACAAACCCCTCTGTCTGTCCGTCCATCCCCACACAAACCCCTCTGTCTGTCTGTCCATCCCCACACAAACCCCTCTGTCTGTCTGTCCATCCCCATACAAACCCCTCTGTCTGTCTGTCCATCCCCACACAAACCCCTCTGTTTGTCTGGCCGTCTATCCCCACACAAACCCCGTGTCTGTCTGTCCATCCCCACACAAACCCCTCTGTCTGTCCGTCCATCCCCACACAAACCCCTCTCTGTCTGTCTGTCCGTCCATCCCCACACAAACCCCTCTGTCTGTCCATCCATCCTCACACAAACCCCTCTGTCTGTCTGTCCGTCCATCCTCACAGAAACCCCGTGTCTGTCTGTCCATCCCCATACAAACCCCTCTGTCTGTCCTTCCATCCCCACACAAACCCCGTGTCTGTCTGTCCATCCCCATACAAACCTCTCTGTCTGTCCGTCCATCCCCACACAAACCCCATGTCTGTCTGTCTATCCCCACACAAATCCCGTGTCTGTCTGTCTGTCCATCCCCATGCACAGCCCTCTGACTGTCAGTCTACATACACATCTATCTATCTATCTATCTATCTATCTATCTATCTATCTATCTATCTATCCCAGACACCCCCTCTGTCTCCTCAGTCCCCCCCATTCCTGGCCCTCTCCCGAGGCCCGTGGGGTGTGAGGCCTGCGGAGTTCAGGGAGGCTGGTGCGCCCGCGAGCCCAGAGGATCTGCCCGCGCCGGCAGCTCGCCCAGAGGTCGGTCCCGACACATGGGGCAAAGTGCAGTCACTTCCCCGGCCGGGCGTCTCCGCAGCCACCCCCACCCCGATTCCTGCCGCTCAGGAGAGAGGATGCTGGGATACCTGGCTGTGGTCCTGCAGCCCCACCCCTGGGCAAGGGGCAAGGCCAACGGGTCTCCCCACCCCCGGTGTGGTTGTCAGCGTCCCCCTGGGTGTCCTGCTGGCCGCTGGGCTGAGGCCCAGCAAACTCATTCCACATGCAGGCACTCGGGGGATGAAGAGAGAGCAGGGAGGGTGCAGGGGGATGGAGGGGGGGCTTATGGGGAGCAGGGGACTCATCCCAGGGCAGCAGCCGGGTACAGGGCCCAATCCCCCCAGCCCTCCAGGGCATAAGCAGCTCCCCCTGACTTGGGGAGGGATCACCCCCGCCCCCTGGGTCTGGGAGTTGGTGCTGGGGTCTCAGGCCAGCTGGGCCCTGCTGGGAGGGTGGCTGGCTGCCAGCTGGGCTGGAAATGCCCAGGTGAGGGGCAGGGGAGGTGTCTGAGTCTCTGTGGGTGCATGCGCCCGCGGGCAGCTACATCCCCCGAATCTGGCCCTGCACTGGCCTGGCCGGCCCCCCCTCCAGTCTCTGAGTCCCCCCCAGATCCCGCCCCCGGCCCCACCAGATTTCCCATGTGGGGATCATGTGAGCTGCTGGTTCTCGCCCCAGCCTGGGCTGTAATTAGAGGCAATTCAAGGTCATTATGGAGCCAGAGCTAATGAGCAGGTAGGAGCCCAGCCGCCCCGACAGCCCCGTCCGGCTCCCTGGCGGCATCACCCGGGCGTTGGCCGCCTGGGGCTCCCGTGACTGCAGCACCCGCTGCTCCGACGCCTGCCGACCTGGCCTCCGCCCCTCAGCACAGACGGGCTGGGCCGGCCCAAGGGAGACCTGCTACACGGAGCGGGGCAGGGGCTCATCAGGGGGCACGCTCCCCTTGGAGTCAGTGCATACCCCCCTGCGGCACTAGGGGGCGCTGTGCAGCAGGGGGCACTCTCCCCTTGCATACCCGCCACTCAGGCACTAGGGGTTCCTCTCCCCTAGCGGTCAATGCTAACCGCCAATGCCCCAGCATGGCACCAGGGGGCGCTGTGGAGGTGAACCTGAGGGCCTGACGCTGCAGGTCTTTGAAGCCCATTTTGTAAGTACTGGGGTGTGAACCCCGCTGTCCTGGCCGCACGCCAACTGGGCTAATTCCATTCTTCCTGTTCCCTGAAATTCCTGCCCGGGCTTCGAACTGGACCCAGGGTTATTCACTTCCTGTCCTCAACTGTCGCGTG
Organism: Chrysemys picta bellii; assembly: GCF_011386835.1. Taxonomy (NCBI): domain Eukaryota; kingdom Metazoa; phylum Chordata; order Testudines; family Emydidae; genus Chrysemys; species Chrysemys picta. The sequence goes on along the minus strand of NC_088812.1, from coordinate 3,052,357 downwards.
TGGTTGCCACGCTTCTGTCAACAGTTGCTGTGCCCCACCCCAGAGGTGGCTGCCTCTCAGTGCTGGGTGATAGGGCCCTGTAGGATGTGAGGTGGCCTCAGCCTAGGGCAGGGGTCGGCAACCTTTCAGAAGTGCTGTGCCGAGTCTTCATTTATTCACTCTGATGTAAGGTGTCGCGTGCCAGTCATACATTTGAACGTTTTTAGAAGGTCTCTTTCTATAAGTCTATAATATAGAACTCAACTATTGTGTGTAAAGTAAATAAGGTTTTTAAAATGTTTAAGAAGCTTCATTTAAAATTACATTAAAATGCAGAGCTCCCCCCCTCCCCCCAGACTGGTGGCCAGGACCCGGGCAGTGTGAGTGCCACTGAAAATCTGCTCGCGTGCCACCTTCGGCACACGTGCCATAGGTTGCCTACCCCTGGCCTAGAGTCACCAGACAGCAAGAAAATCGGGACTGGGGGTGGGGGGTAATAGGAGCCTATATAAGAAAAAGCCCCCAAAATGGGGACTGTCCCTATAAAATCAGGACATCTGGGCACCCTACCTCAGCCCTACAGGGATCTGCTCCAGGGCTGAGAGGGGGCCAATCGCATGGGGCTGCTGATTTATCCCTTACCAGGCCCGGTCCATAGCCCACCCTTACAGCCCACCCTGTGCTGAGACCCACTGCGGTGCGGGGGGGGGGACACGCAGCCTGGAATGGCTAACGCTGCATTGCCTGGGCAGGGAAGGGGAAGCTGGAAGCAGACAGTCGCTGAGTCGCCCGTGAGTCACGGCACCCGATAACACGTTCCGCCCTGGGCCAGCGCTCCCCCATGGAGTTTGTTTTCCATCCTGAGAACTGGGGCAGGGGCGTATCTAATGCACCAGGTTCCCATTTGGGGGGCTGGAGGTTAGGCCTGAGGGGCGCCGGCAGAGCTGGGAGGAGAGGGCTGCGGGTCGGGAGTGAGGGGCGCCGGCAGAGCTGGGAGGAGAGGGTGCGGGTCGGGAGTGAGGGGCGCCGGCAGAGCTGGGGTGCAGGGAAGTCCGGGGGTGGGGTAGCAGGCCGGGGTGGGGTCTGACACGGTTTCTGCCTCAGACAGGCTTTATTTTCATCTGTCCAGATCCAAAGGGACCCAGCCCAGCCAGGACGGGCCACCTCTCCCTTCCCCCTACACCCCGGCCTGGTGAGCACAGAATCAGGTGGGGGGTGTCAAGGAACGGGACATGGGGCCTTTCCCCTCTAGGGGGCACCGGCTCCACACCGGCACCAGATCAGTGGGTCTCAGCTCGGTCCCCTGTGGGACAGAGGCCCCTATGTCACTAAAAATCCCCCAGGCCCAGGGCCATGCAGACCACAGGGACCAAGCCCCCACTTCACCCCAGCTCTGCAGAGCTCCCCCCCCCCATGCAGGCAGGCAAAGCTGGAGTTCCCTGTACCCCAGGGTGGGGATCCTAATACAGAGACAAACCCCCCCCCCACATTCCTGCAAGTGGAGAGGGATGTTACAGGGAAACTCCCAGCACTGGGATCTGGGCTGGTGTTAGCCAGGGCACTGCTCTGAGGAAGCTCACAGCACCGGGATTGGGCTGGTATTAGCCAGGGCACTGCTGCGGGGAAGCTCCCAGCGGTGGGATCTCGGTTGGTGTTAACCAGGGCACTGCTGCAGGGAAGCTCACAGCCCTGGGATCTCGGTTGGTGTTAGCCAGGGCACTGCGGTGGGGAAGCTCACAGCCCAGGGATCTCGGTTGGTCTTAGCCAGGGCACTGCTGCAGGGAAGCTCACACCCCTGGGATCTTGGTTGGTGTTAACCAGAGCACTGCTGCAGGGAAGCTCACAGCCCAGGGATCTCGGTTGGTCTTAGCCAGGGCACTGCTGTGGGGAAGCTCACAGCGCCGGGGAGGGGAGGGCAGGGCTGTAACGGAGAATTGTCTCTACCAGCCGCGGTGGCCCACCCTGGTGTGTGAAGGGTTAACGGGGCCCTAACCCGCAGTGACGCGGTCTCCCGTGCTGTGCTGCCCTCTGGCGGCCAGTGCTCAGCACTGCCCGTCTCTGCGCGGAGCCTTGAACTGCCCAACAGCGCCCCCTGCGGGGCGCCCCCGGCTGCGCCCCGGCCTCCGTGGGGCCGCAGCCGCCCCCCGCCGCGCTGCGGGGAAAGTGAAGGGGGCGGGGGGTTATAGGGACCCCAGAATGCCCAGGATAAGGGGGGGGTCTCTCTATCCAGTTGTGAGCTTCCCCGCAGCAGTGCCCCGGCTAACACCAGCCCAGATCCCATTGCTGTGAGCTTCCCCGCAGCAGTGCCCTGACTAACACCACCTGCTTTTCCCATCTGTCAGTCCTAGCACACAGAATATTTGTAACCCGACCCCATGCGCCTCCCCACCCCACAGCCGCCGCACCCCGCTCCCTGCCCCTCTGTCCTTCGCAAACACCCCTGGCACTGGAGAACAGAACACACCCCAGCCCCCACTGGGCAGCTGGACGAGGCTGCGAAGGGCCTGTCCCAATCTGGTTCTGATTCATCTGCCGGGGAACTCCTGCAGTTCAGCTTCCCCAAAGCAGCTCCCTGGGGGAAGCCCCCCAACCTGGACCCACCCCTCCAGCTATGCAAATCAGAGGAGGCTGGGGAGTCCCAGGGCTGCCACTTCCCCAAAACCATCAGCCTCTCCTGGGAATCCTCCCCCCAACGACCCCCCTGCGCTAGGCAAGCGTCGCTTGCCCCACCCTGACCCCATGTACTCCCCCCCCCCTTGGTCTCAGCAGACTGTTCGGACCCACTGCTGTGGCTGCAGGCAATGGGGCCTTTGCTCTGTGGCTGGGGCAGCGAGTGTCAGAGCAATGCACCCACCTCTGGGGTGGTGCACAGTTGGGAAAATGGCCTAGGAGTGGGAGCAGTGAGGTAATGGGGCAGTGCTGTGGGGTGCGATGGGGCGATGGGGGGTGCAGTGGGGCGCAATGGGGGGATACCCCTCTGGGAGGAGCTCCCTCAGCTGTGTCCCTCTCCCCTCACCCCCCCATGGCTGATGGCAGGGCGCTGCCATGGGGCGAATAGTACACCAGAACCACAGCTCCCCCCACCCCACCCCCCTCGGAAACTTGGCTGGTTCTGATGGCACCAAAGGGGGGCAGGAAGGGGATGGGTGCTGGGGGCCTCCAGAGAAGCAGTTCCCCCCCTCCCCGCCGTGTGTCACTCTATTCTCCCCACAGCACCTGCCTCTTTTTGGCCTCCCCATTCCTGCCCTCTGCTGTCTGGGGCAGTTTGCAAGGCACCTGACGCCCCGTGGTGCTGCAATGGGCCCACAGCCCCCTGCGCCAACAGGCTGTGAAGTGTCCACCCCCCTTCCGTCCCCCAGCCCCGTGCTTGGGCTGCAAACTCCGCAAGGCAGCATGAGACCCTTGGGGGTTTGTCTACACCTCACACTAAACCCGGGCTCTGACTCAGGTTCTGTCCACACACAAGTCAGCCCACGAGGAGTCATCGAGCGCTCGGACCCTGGCCCTAGGACCCTGCTTGGGGGGGGTGAGTCTCAGAGCAAGCCCGGTTGTTACGCAGTGTGGATGCAGGTCAAGCCGCAGACCCAAGCCAGGCTGCGGAGCGCAGTGCGGACGTGTCAGCGTGACTGTGAGACCCAGGGCCAGCAACTGGAAACCCAGGTTTACAATGCGGTGTGGACGCACCCTTAGGGTCTGGGTGTGTCAGTGGGGGGTATTGTCCGGGGGGACGACAACAACAACCCAAATGCTGCCTCTAATACTCAATCCTGGGTATGAGATTCTTTGGATTCTGAAAAGGTGGGATAGATAGATAGATAGATAGATAGATAGATAGATAGATAGATAGATAGAGGGGGTGGATGGGGATAGATAGATAGATAGATAGATAGATAGATAGATAGATAGATGGGTGGATGGGAATAGATAGATAGATAGATAGATAGATAGATAGATAGATGGGGTGGATGGGGATAGATAGATAGATAGATAGATAGATAGATAGATAGATAGATAGATAGATAGATAGATAGATAGATAGATAGATGGGGTGGATGGGGATAGATAGATAGAGGGGGTGGATGGGGATAGATAGATAGATAGATAGATAGATAGATAGATAGATAGATAGATAGATAGATAGATAGATAGATAGATAGATAGATAGATAGATGGGGTATGTAGGGCTCCATGTCTAGTTGGCAGCCAGTTTCAAGCGGAGTGCCCCAAGAGTCGGTCCTGGGGCTGGTTTTGTTCAATATCTTCATTAGTGATCTGGAGGATGGTGTGGACTGCACTCTCAGCAAGTTTGCAGATGACACTAAACTGGGAGGAGTGGCAGATACGCTGGAGGGTAGGGATAGGATACAGAGGAAACTAGAAATTAGAGGATTGGGCCAAAAGAAATCTGATGAGGTTCAACAAGGACAAGTGCAGAGTCCTGCACTGAGGACGGAAGAATCCCATGCACTGCTACAGACGAGGGACCGAATGGCTAGGCAGCAGTTCTGCAGAAAAGTACCAAGGGGTTACAGTGGACAAGAAACTGGATATGAATCAGCAGTGTCATTTTGTTGCCAAGAAGGCTAATGGCATTTTGGGCTGTATTAGTAGGAGCATTGCCAGCAGATCGAGGGACGTGATCATTCCCCTCTATTTGGCATTGGTGAGGCCACACTAACCTAATTGCCTTCTATGAGGAGATAACTGCGTCTGTGGATGAGGGGAAAGCAGTGGATGTGTTATTCCTTGACTTTAGCAAAGCTTTTGATACAGTCTCCCACAGTATTCTTGCCAGCAAGTTAAAGAAGTGTGGGCTGGATGCAGGACCGGCTCCAGGGTTTTTGCCGCCCCAAGTGGCGGGGGGGTGGGGGAAGCCGCGATCGTGATCGGTGGCACTCCAGCGGCAGCTCCACCGCGCCGCTTTCTTCTTTGGCGGGAATTCGGCGGCAGGTGCTTCTCTCCGAGAGGGACCCACTGCTGAATTGCCACCAAACAGCCCGACGTGCTGCCCCTTTCCCTTGGCCGCCCCAAGCACCTGCTTGCTGGGCTGGTGTCTGGAGCCGGCCCTGGCTGGATGAATGGACTATAAGGTGGATAGAAAGCTGGCTAGATTGTCGGGCTCAACGGGTAGTGATCAATGGCTCCATGTCTAGTTGGCAGCCGGTTTCAAGCGGAGTGCCCCAAGGGTCGGTCCTGGGGCTGGTTTTGTTCAATATCTTAATTAATGATCTGAAGGATGGCATGGACTGCACTCTCAGCAAGTTTGCAGATGACACTAAACTGGGAGGAGTGGTAGACACGCTGGAGGGTAGGGATAGGATACAGAGAGACCTAGACAAATTAGAGGATTGGGCCAAAAGAAACCTGATGAGGTTCAACAAGGACAAGTGCAGAGTCGTGCACTTAGGACGGAAGAATCCCATGCACTGCTACAGACTAGGGACCGAATGGCTAGGTAGCAGCTCTGCAGAAAAGGACCTAGGGGTCACAGTGGACGAGAAGCTGGATATGAGTCAGCAGTGTGCCCTTGTTGCCAAGAAGGCTAATGGCATTTTGGGCTGTGTAAACAGGGGCATTGCCAGCAGATAGAGGGACTTGATCATTCCCCTCTATTTGGCACTGGTGAGGCCTCATCTTGAGAACTGTGTCTAGTTTTGGGCCCCACACTACAAGAAGGAAGTGGAAAAATTGGAAAGAGTCCAGCGGAGGGCAACAAAAATGATTAGGGGGATGGAGCACATGACTTACGAGGAGAGGCTGAGGGAACTGGGCTTGTTTAGTCTGCAGAAGAGAAGACTGAGGGGGGATTTGATAGCTGCTTTCAACTACCTGAAGGGGGGTTCCAAAGAGGATGGAGCTCGGCTGTTCTCATTCGTGGCAGATGACGGAACAAGGAGCAATGGTCTCAAGTTGCAGTGGGGGAAGTCCAGGTTGCATATTAGGAAAAACTATTTCACTAGGAGGGTGGTGAAGCACTGGAATGGGTTACCTAGAGACGTGGTGGAATCTCCTTCCTTGGAGGTTTTTAAGGCCCGGCTTGACAAAGCCCTGGCTGGGATGATTTAGTGGGGGATTGGTCCTGCTTTGGGGGTTGGACTAGAACCTCCTGAGGTCTCTTCCAACCCTGATCTTCTATGATTCTATGATAAATAGTCCCCTCTAATGTCCAGCAAAGAGACTATAGAGAACAACCCTCCACGTCCCTAGAACGTCCTTTCGCCATAGAGACTCCCAGCCCAGCGCTACGCTAGAGCGCCGCCTGCCCGGGCTAAAGATGTCGGCTGTGGGCGGAGGGGACGACGTGTGCCAGGCGCGGTCGCTCTAGGCGGGAAGGGTCCCGGTGTCTATGGTGCTGGCGGACCGAGGCGCTCGGCGGCCGGATCGTGCCTGGCCCCGGGGGGCGGCCGGAGCCATGAGCGTGGACAAGGCGGAGCTGTGCGGCTCCCTGCTCACCTGGGTGAGGGGGGGCTGCCCCTGGGCGGGTGTTGGCCCCAGGCTGGGGGGGGCCCTGGGCGAGGGGGGGGAGGAGGAGGGTGTTGCCCCCCAGGCTGTGGGGGCCCCTGGGCGGGGGGGAGGAGGGTGTTGGCCCCAGGCTGGGGGGGGCCCTGGGCGGGGGGGGGGGAGGAGGAGGGTGTTGGCCCCAGGCTGGGGGGGGCCCTGGGCGGGGGGGGGGGAGGAGGAGGAGGAGGGTGTTGGCCCCAGTCTGGGGGGGCCCCTGGGCGGGGGGGGGGAGGAGGAGGGTGTTGCCCCCCAGGCTGTGGGGGCCCCTGGGTGGGGGGGAGGAGGGTGTTGGCCCCAGGCTGGGGGGGGCCCTGGGCGGGGGGGGGGGGAGGAGGAGGGTGTTGGCCCCAGGCTGGGGGGGGCCCTGGGCGGGGGGAGAGGAGGGTGTTGCCCCCCGGCTGTGGGAGGGGGGGTGAGGCGACTGGGCTGTGGGGGGGTAGGAGCTGGGAATGGGGGGCTGCCCCTGGTTATGGCTGTGTCCTTTCCATGAGTTGGGGGGGGACTAACCCTGGGCAGTTCCACCCCCCCATTCCCTCCTTTTCCCCTGCCCTGGGTGCTGTGGGTCTGTACTGGCTGGGTCTCCTCCAGCTCTCTGCTATGGGCAATGCCCCCCAAGCAGGCCCCTCTTGTGCACAGGTTATACTCCTGCCCCCCCCCCCCATCCACCCTGCCCCTCTGAGTGTCACAGCCAAGTTCCAGTCCTGTGGGGTGCCCCCCCCCCCCCGTGTAGGGTGAGGGGGGAGTCTGTATGCTCAACCCCCCCCCCAATCCCTCCAGACCCACACATCCCATTCCTCCCTTCAAGCCCTACTGTACCATGCCCACAACCTGAGCGGTTGTGTTACATCAGGCCCTGTTACAGTGCTCCAGACCCATCAGTTTCCCCCCATGTCCTCTCTGCCCCTCTCCCCCCAGCACCCTGGGGCACTGCCTGCTGATGTTCACAGCCTCCTGTGCACCTCGCTGGAGCAGGAGATGCGAAGGGAGCGCTGACCCAAGCAGGGACTGCCCCCCACCGTGTGACTCCGTCTCGCCCCCAGGACGACGGGGCGTTTTCTGGAGCGCAGGGCAGCGACTGGCTCGTCTGGGGATTGCTACCCGGGGAGCGCAGCGGGCTAGGAAGCTCTGTTGGGGCAGATCCGGGAGGGGAGGGGTTATGGGGTGGGGTGGGGTGAACAGGCCGAGAGGTCTGGCTGAAAACAGCCCAAGGCCCCAACAACTGATCCCTCTCGTCCCATCCCGCAGCGGGCGGAACGGGGAACTCAGCACAGGTCTGCAGGAAGCCACGGACTCTGGCGCTGTGAGCTTCCCTCCTGCAGCGGTGCCCTGGCTAATACTTCTGGTGGCACGACAAGCAGGGTCACTTGTACCAGAGAGAAATGGGGGTGGGGGACAAGGCGGCCCAGCCTGACCATGATTACGCCGTTCCCGTGTCTCTGCCCAGCCCTGCCAGGGAGGATCATGGAGCTGGGAGATCAAAGCTGCCCCCGTCAAGTCCTGTGTTTTGGGAAAACCCGGCCAGACCTGCTGGGGCGCTGGGAGATCCGGCCACGGGGACTCTGCCGCCTGGGGCTTGTGTGTTCTGTGCTTCTCCCCCACCTTGGAGTCACGGATCCAGGGGTCAGGGCAGTACTTTTAAACGGTCCCTTGGCGCACCCCTGTCAGTGGGCCAGGCCCCCAAGGGGTCCCACGCTTCCTTCAGGGCGTGCCACGGGGCCTGGGCTGCAGCGCTCCTGCTTCGCCCCCTTGTCTGCCTCCTGCAGACCTGTGCCGGGTTCACACGCTCCACCTGCCAGTTCGGCCGTCTTACGGGGTCCTCCTCTGAGCTGGGGCGGCTCCAGCCAGACCCTTCCCAACCCCCTGGTACCGTCCCGGGCAGTTACACAGCACCAGTGCCTCCAGCTCTGCCCTGGGAGCAGGCTTTTAACGCCCCTCCCCAGTAGCACTCCCCGGGCGAGCCAGTCACTGCCCTGCACCTCAGTCATAAACCACTGCAGAAACGTCCTGTCGATGGTTAGCTCCTCGGCGCGGGGCGGGGTCTGCTCCTGGCGGTGTGCTAGGAGCTGTACGCATCACGATCTGATCTCGGCCGCCGTAATAACCCCGTTAACTAATGACCGCACCGCAGTAGCAGGGCAGTTAATATGCCTGGGGCTGGGGGGAGTCTGGCAGTAGTGCTGGGTTGGGGAATGGGGTATGGCTCAGGGGGTGGGGGGTATGGGGCCTGTGCCCTCTAGGCTCTGATCCGGCCCCAGGGCAAGGGGGCTGGGTGGCTCAGGGGGTCCGGAATGGGACACGGGGCCGTCCCCCTCCTGGGCATTGATTCTGAACTGTTGGGGGTGGGGAGACGACAGAAAATCACTCCAGCCGATGACCGCTCAGTGGCCCCTCTATGAAACGAGTTGCTCCGGGTGAGACAGGAACGCACGCTGAGAACCCCCCAGCGTGGCTGAAGTTCATGGGGGTGGGAGCTGCATAGGGCCACCGTTGTGAGGCCGTGGGGGCACCAGAGACATATAACTGCCCCTGGGCTGGAGGAGGAGGCATGGGGGGGGGGTCCTCTGGGGACGGGCTGGGGTGTGGGGGCAGGGGCGAGGGGGAGCCTGCAAAGGACTGTTAGATTATCTAGTCTGGCCCCCTGGAGATCACAGGAGCCCTGATGCTGCCTGGTTAAGTCTGTAGCCAGCCAGCCGGGGAGGGGCTGTTGCTGCTTGGGGCGAAGGGGGTGTTTTCTACCCCTTTCCGAAGTGGCAGGGAATGAAGGGGCCCTGCCCCCGTTTGCCCTGTGGCTTTGTAGCCCGATCTGCCCCTTGGGCCCCTGCTTGGCAGTGGGGCTGGCTGGGAGCTCCTGCCACGGGGTGAGGGGGGGCCGGACACTGGAAGTTAGATCCCTCCAGCACCACCCCAAAGCGGGAGGGGGGGTTTCAGGGAAGCATCTGGAACAGGTGGCTAGAAACTGAAGCCGGGTCCCAGGCCGGAGTGGGGTCTCTCTAGGGGGCTGGGGGTAGGTTTAAGTGGGAACCTGCCACATGCAGAGGGAGGCAGGCGCTCGCTGGATTGAGCGTCCTGTCGCCGCCCGGATGGGAAATCCTACTCGGGTGCTGCGGGAGCGGCTGGTTCCTTCTTGGTTTGGGGTGCCGGATTTCTGGGGGGCAGGGGGTGGATGGAGGGGAGGATTACAGCGCCTGGATTAGTGTGGGAGGGTGGCTGGTCCCATCCCTCGGCCCAGCGTGATCTGGGGGAGGCTGTAACTCTGGGATCCTCCTTGCCTGTCTTGTGCAGTGTGCTGGAGAGGGTGGGTCTGTGCCCCCGCGGCCGGGAAGGCCGGTTCTGGGGGGTAGGAAGTGGGCACGACCGGCCCACGGGGAGGGTGAGCGACTAGGATCTGGATTGTCTCTGGGTGACACCTGAGCTGGGCTATGGGGCCTTTCCCCTCTAGGGGGCACTGGCTCTGAACCTGCCCGAGGGCGGGGGTGCTGGCTGGCTGCCCTGGGGGTGGGGGAGTTCCTTGTGTCTCCCTCCAGCTTCTGCTGGGGTTGGACGTCCCGAACTGTCAGCCCCATAGACTGCCCCTGCTCTGGAGTGTTCCCCGGTGGGAGGGAGGGATGGTGACAAGCTGGCTCTGGCAGTATGAATCCAGAGGTCCCAGGTTCGATCCTCTGTGCCGGCCGCTCGCCTGGCATGCGGGGTTACCCCTGCTGGGTCTCTGGGCGGCTTTTCCTGTCCCCCCCCCCCCCCCCCCCCCGCAAATCTCATTCGCTCCCTGCCTCACTGAGCCGCCTCTGTGTCCCCCTCCCCAGCTGCAGACCTTCGGCGTCCCGTCTCCGTGCCATACCTACCAGGATCTGACCAGCGGGGTCCCCATTGCCCAGGTCCTGCACAGGATGTAAGTACCGGCTTGCACCCCCCAGAGACGGGAGGCGTCTAACGCTAGAGTGGATGGCAGGTCTGACGGGGGGGGTGGGGGGGTGCTTGACTGGGGCTCATCCCTCTCTGACCAGCCCCGGAGGCGACTGGGTTTGGCTCTCTGGTGCTTTGGGCTCCCGGGGGAGGGAGGGGGCGAGGATTTCGGAGCAAGGGGCCTGTCGGAAGGACAGTGGAGCTGATGCCCATGTCCGCCCCCCCTCCTGCCCCTTGTCCTAGCAAGATTCCAGATCCCCGCCCTGGGCGTGGGCGGCCAGCAGGGAAACTGAATCCTGCCCCGAGGTGGCAGCTGCTCCAGTCAGGCCAGGAATTCCTCCCCCCCCCATTCCATGCCCCCCCAATTCCGCCCTGCCCCGCCCCTTCCTCTCTTTCAGAGACTCCTCTTGGTTCAACGAGGCCTGGCTGCTGCGGATCAAAGATGACACCAGCGACAACTGGAGGCTCAAGGTAACCGGCTCCCTTAAAATGGGGAGGGGGGGGGGAGTTTTAAACTATCCCTTCACCCCCCCACACACCCAATTGCGAAGGCCCGAGGGGCTGGGTGTGGGCAGTCCCAGTCTGTTCACATTCCCCCAGGACTGTAGGAACTGGGGGGCAGGAAGTTGCCCTGGGGTGGGGGAGCTGAAGCCCCTCCCCACTCTGCAACTTCCCAGCTGGCTGGTCCCATCCTCTTTGGGGGCTTGGCTGCCCCCCCACCCCGCTTATGAGCCAGCCGTGGTGCCCCCCCCAGGCCGAGCGCCGGTGTGCTCTGGCAGCCGCCGGAGCAGGGTGGTGGGTTCTCAGCACTGCCCCCCGTGAGATCCCAGCCGGGGGATGGGGGCGGGGGGGTCCTGTCTGGTTCCGGCGCGGGCGGCACTAGAACCCTGCAACGCTCTCTTCCAGGTGAGCAACCTGAAAAAGATCCTACAGAGTGTGCTGGAGTACTGCCAAGATGTGAGTGTCCCCCTCTCCGGAGAGGGAAGGTGGGGGGGGCGGCTATTAGGTGTCCTACGGTAGCACCTACAGGGCCCCAGCTGAGATCAGCCCCCTGCCCTGCAGAGCTCGTGGTCTAGAGTCCCACAGGACGGGAGGGGAAACTGAGGCACACAGGGACAGCGACTTGCCCAAGGTCCATGGCAGAGCCGGGACTAGAACCCAGGTGTCCTGATTCCTAGCCCATGCCCTGTGCACTAGGCCACACTGCCCTTTCTGAGGGGGTGGGGGGGAGACGGCCCCATTCCAACGACCCCTGGATGGTGCCCTCACTCTCCCTGGATATTACCCCAATAGGCCTGGCCCGGGGGGGCTCTGGTAGGTCAGCCTGGAAGCCACAGTCCGGTGGGTCTGTGCCCTGACCCCCTTGGGCGCCAGCTCGAGCAGGTAGGGAGGAGGGGCAGGGGGTGTCTCTGGGCCCCCCCCCGCCTCTCCAGACCCCTCCATCTCTCCCCCAGGTCTTGGGTCACCAGATCTCAGAGCGCCACCTGCCCGACGTCAACCTGATCGGGGAGTTCTCGGACACCTCGGAGCTGGGGAAACTGCTGCAGCTGGTGCTGGGGTGTGCCATCAGCTGTGAGAAGAAGCAAGGTGTGAGACTGGGGGGCGGGGGGGGCTTGGCTCGGCTCGGGGCGGGGGAGAGGCAGGTGGTTACTCCCTGCCCGGGGGGGGGTGTCTCTCCATGTGCTCTGTTGCATGTGATTTTTGGAAGGTGGCATTCTGGGGTCCCCAAAAAGCGTGGCTAGTGCAGGGGAGGGGATCGAATCCCAGCTCCTCCCCCCCCCCCCCCCAAAAAAAAATCCTTCCGCCCCACAGCACAGGGATCCCTCTGTGGAATTACCCTGGGGGCTCCTGCTCTTGCCCTCAGCCCCACGGCGCCTGGCACAGAGGGCTCTGATGTGGGCGTCTGTGCCGTGTGGGTTGGGTGCCCATGCTGCGTGGGTGGGGGGCTGGCATCCGCACCCCCGAGACGGGGGTTGGCCCCCGGGCTGTCGGGGGGAGGGGGGTTCATGCTGAAGGGGGGGCAGGTGGAAGAGGGGCAGAGACTCAGCGGCTGCCCTCCCTCCGTCCCAGAGCACGTCCAGCAGATCATGACCTTGGAAGAGTCCATCCAGCACGTGGTTATGGCGGCCATTCAGGAGGTGAGCTGGGGCCGGCTGGGTGGGGGTGGGGGGGCACAATGGGCTCTCTCACCCCCCCAGTGCAAACCAGCACCGTGGAGCCGCCGCCTGGCTCTGTGCTGGCCCATGGGTCAGCCGCCTCCTGAACATCCGTAACCTTTTCTCTCCTGCAGCTGATGACCAAGGACCCACTGGACACGTTGGCCTCCGAGACGTACGGCAACTTCGATAGCCAGGTACCGTGCCTCAGTTTCCCCACCTGTAAAAGAAGGGAGAATTCTGGGGCTGTGGCCATGACTTGCCAGGAGGGGGTGTGTGGAGCGTCTCTGGCTGCCGGGCTCCTGATCCCCCGCAGGGTGGGAAAGGTGCCGGGCTGGGATCTGTCTGTGTGATTCCCCTTCTCTGACGTGGCCCCTCTGTCCTGCAGTCCCGGAAGTACTATTTCCTCAGCGAGGACCTGGAGGAACCGGATGACATGCGGCAGCGTTGCCAGGAACTGGAGCAGCAGGTGGGCTCCTCGCCGGCCTGGCTCTGGGCTGGGGGGTGACTAGCCGGCTTCCAAAGGACCCCAGGCAACGCAGCTGTGTCTCGGCCCGGCCCACAGCTGCTCTCTTGGCTCCAGAGCCTTGAGACTCCAGCTCAAGCCGTAGGGGCTCCGGGCGTCCCCGGTTCCATCCCTGCTGCAGCAGCTGTCGTGTGGGTCCGAGGAACCCGCCCACCCCCCGATGGTCCCGTCTGCGCTCTCTGGGTGTCTCCTCCCCGGCTGGCTTGTGGTTGCAGTGTGTCTGCTCCGGGGCTGCGTGGTGTGTGGGCCTCTGCATCTTCCACCCCCCCCCAGTGGTGTAGCTCTGCTGCTGGGTGTGTTTTGGGAGGGGTGGGGCAGGTTATCAGTCTGGCGAGGGATTCAGTCAGGACCCCTGCCTTCTCTGTACGGCTGGGGCCCTGTTGTGTTTTGGTGCTGTACGTGCATTGAGCAGCTGTCCCTGCTCAATCTACGTAGCCGAGCAAAGGGTGGGGGGAACGGAAGGACTGTTCCCCCTGCTTCGGAGGGGGGAAACTGAGGTAGAGATGAAGTGACTCCAATAGGGAGGCGGGTAGCAGAGCCAGGAATCGAACCCAGGCCTTCTGGGGGGGTGCCCTCAGCACAGATTGCCCGGCTGGGTCCTGTTGTTTGGCTCTGCCACTGAGCGGCCGTGCAACCTTGGCCATCTCCCTGCCCCTCGGGGGTCCAACATGGCTATCCCAGAGCCAGGTGAGGCATAGCAAGTGGCCGGAGAAACCCGGTATTAGCAGCAATACGGCAATCAGGCTCCTGTTTACCTCCACCCCCTAATGTGAGAACGGATCCGCAGTGATATGAAGGCAGCAAACTGAACGGGGGGTGGAGAAGGAAACCCAGCTCTGTGCTGTGAATGCCTCCTGCAGCGAGGAGTTCCCCAGGTAGCTGAGCTTCTGTAGCCATCCTAGCGATTCCTCAGCTGTGTGCGCGCACGGAGGGGGCGGGAAGAGTCGGGCTCCTGGGTGGCTCTAAAGCCCCTGACACTGACCAGGTGGAGATGCGACACCAGGCTAGATGGGGGAATCCTCGCTCCCCGGTTGCAGGGGGTCAGGGATGTTCATGTAGCAAGAGCCCCCCCCACCCCACCTTGCGGTGCGAAGCACAGTGGTCCCCCAACCGCCCGCTCTCCATAAACCGCCCCCTTTGCTCCCGTAAGGTGCTAACGTATCCCCGGAGACGCGGTTCCCCTGCGGGAAGGTGAGTTCGCCGTTCGCCCCCACCCCCCGCTCTCTCCCCCTGCGATAACAGAGCTACTGACAAAGCTGTGCCGCCCGTCGCGTTCGTTTCCTCTGCATGAGCATGTGTGTCACGGAACTGAGAAATGCTTAACACGGCCCTGGCACGGCTCACTTACCTACTCACGTTCTCACAGAGCTCCTGATCGGATCTCTGTTCTCCAGACTGTCTGCCCCTCTCCGCAAAGCCTGGGGGACTCCCTGGGGGGTCGACGTCTCTACAAGTGTATTGCTGAATTATGGGGGTTCCAAGGAAGGGGACTAGAAGTATCTGAGGCCTGGGAAAACTCTCTGTGGAAAGAGCGGGCTGCCCCTCAGTGATGAGCTGCAGTAAGAGGGGGGCCGTGATAAATCGAATCTAAAACAACTGGGGTAGAGTAGTGAGGTGGAGAGCGTCTGCTCTCCCTTCTCCAGCAGCACCAGAGTGATGGGATGCTCTGGTTTGAATTGATGGCTTTCCAGTTTCGCAGATCAACAGAAAGGTGCTCTTTCCCAGTCGTCGGCCTGTGGAACTCACTGCCACATGACGGCGTTGAGGCCACGAGCTATTCAGAAGAGGGGACTGGATGCTTGCGTGTCTAACAAGGGTAGCCAGAGTTAGACCGGCTAGTGCCACTGCTCCCTAGCTGTAGAGGACATCCAGTATCTGGGTTCACCTACTCAAGGCGTGTACCAGGCAGCCTGCCATGTCCTCTGCCCTGGGCTTGATCCCCTGGTGAGCGGTGACCCTGCCCTGAAAGGGTGGGAGTGCCTTGATTTTGTATCCCCATCCATTCTTTTCACAAAGGGGTACAGCCCACCCCGACGCCTAGAGTCAAAGACCTAACTCAGATGCCAGGCTTAGGGGAGCTCTGACCCCCTTGGGGGGAGCCGGTAACGGGGAACCTTATCCCCCCCCCCCAGAGTCTACTCCTGTGGGTGGGAGGCTGTGGTGTAAGTGTGGCCATAGGCAGCCTGAATCCAGGATACCAGGAAGCGGGGGGGCACGCAGCCGAGTCCTGAGCCATCCCCCCGCGCTGGCAGGTACGACGCTCCTGGGTGCATCGGAGTGGGTCCGAGGGCCCCACTGTGGAGTGGAAGCTGCCCGGAGTTCACCAATTCTGCATTGCAAAGGCCCAGTCTGAGCACAGGGCTGGGAGCCAGGACTCCTGGGTTCCCTCCCCAGCTCTGACTGGTCTGGGAGGAGCCCTGTGTGTAGCCCCACTCGCGCTAGTGCACCGAGCATGGGGTGGGCGGAAGCAGCTGTCTCCGGGACACACCGAATCCAAAGGTCAGTGTGCTGAGGGGGGCCGAGGGGTATCGCCTGGTCCCCACCGCCCGGGGGTTCTGACGCCCTCTCCCGGCCCGCAGATCTCCGTGCTGGTGGAAGAGAAGAACAGCCTGACCCTGGAGAACAAGACCCTGAAGGAGCAGAAGAACCGGCTGGAGTCAGATACGGGCAGCAAGAGGCTGCTCCTGTTACAGGCTCAGATCACGCAGCTGCAGGAGGAGACCTTCAGGTGGGGGTGGAGGGGAGTGGGGCCTAGGGGGTTAGAGCTGGGAGCCAGGACTCCTGGGTTCGGTTCCCGGCTCGGGGAGGGGGGAGTGGGGCCGAGGGGTTAGAGCTGGGGAGCCAGGACTCCTGGGTTCGGTTCCCGGCTCGGGGAGGGGGAGTGGGGCCGAGGGGTTAGAGCTGGGGAGCCAGGACTCCTGGGTTCGGTTCCCGGCTCGGGGGAGGGGGAGTGGGGCCGAGGGGTTAGAGCTGGGGAGCCAGGACTCCTGGGTTCGGTTCCCGGCTCGGGGAGGGGGAGTGGGGCCGAGGGGTTAGAGCTGGGGGGCTGGGAGCCAGGACTCCTGAGTTCTGTTCTTGGCTCGGGGTGTGTGTGGGGTGGGGAGTGAGGTCTAGTGGTTAGAGCAGGGGGGCTGGGAGCCAGGACTCCTGAGTTCTGTTCTTGGCTCGGGGTGTGTGTGGGGTGGGGAGTGAGGTCTAGTGGTTAGAGCAGGGGGGCTGGGAGCCAGGACTCCTGAGTTCTGTTCTTGGCTCGGGGTGTGTGTGGGGTGGGGAGTGAGGTCTAGTGGTTAGAGCAGGGGGGCTGGGAGCCAGGACTCCTGAGTTCTGTTCCCAGCTCTGGGAGGGGGAGTGGGGCCTAGGGGTTAGAGCTGGGAGCCAGGACTCCTGGGTTCGGTTCCCGGCTCGGGGGGGGGGGGGGGGAGTGGGGTCTAGTGGTTAGAGCTGGGGAGCCAGGACTCCTGGGTTCGGTTCCCGGCTCAGGGGGGGGGGGGGGGAGTGGGGTCTAGTGGTTAGAGCTGGGGAGCCAGGACTCCTGGGTTCGGTTCCGGCTCGGGGAGGGGGAGTGGGGCCGAGGGGTTAGAGCTGGGGAGCTAGGTTTGGCGTCTCACCTGGGGCTGCCCACCCCGTGCAGGCTGGAGAGCGGGAAGGAGGACTTCCGCACGCGCTGCGAGGAGCTGGAGAGGGAGGTGCAGGAGCTGCAGCATCGGAACGAGGAGCTGAGCAGTCTGGCCGAGGAGGCCCAGGCCCTGAAGGATGAGATGGACGTGCTGAGGTGAGAGCCCTGGTCTGATGGGATTCCCACCCCCACACCTGCCCAGCAGATGGGTAACCAGAGCACCCTAAGATGGGGTGGGGGGTAATCCTCATGCCCCAGGGCAAGGGTCAGGCAGGAAGTCTCCCCCGGCGGGATTCTGACGCAATCGCACTGGTTAAGGGCATGTTGTTCTCTCCTCTTCTCCTACTCCCTGTGTGTGCACAGAGCACTCCACGTTGAGGATAAGAGCCTACTACTGCTAGCTACCGGAGGAACTCCTCTAACTCTGGTGGGAGCAGCTGGGTTTCTGGTGCCAGGGAGTCTTGGTTGGATTCCCCGCTCACCAGATGGGGATAGAGGCACGGCTGGCCCGCTGAGCAAGGCAAGACTGTGCCCTCGGGTTGGGTTTGCTGGCCTTGGGCCCAGCAGCTGTTCAAACCACCCACTCTCTGGGTGTCCCTAAATCTCTGGGACAGGGGACGGAGCCACTGAGAATCGCTCTGCTCTCTTAGTTCCCTCTAAAGCGTCTGGCGCCGACCGTTGTCGGGAGACAGGCTACCGGGCTAGATGGGCCGTTGGTCTGACCCAGCGTGGCCCTTCTCCCTGGAGTGGAGAGCGTGTCGGGGTCCTTCCAGGACTCCTGGCTCTGGGGGAGGGGGGTTGAGGTCCAGTGGGTTACAGTGCGGGGCTGAGCTGGGAGCCAGGGCGCAGCGGATTCTTCCCCTGGCCCACTCCCAATAACCCGGTGATCTGCGGCAGCCACAGAGGGGCTAGAACTTGAATGTACACTGCATGCCGGGCCCCCGGCTAACGGCCAAGCTCCTCCTGCCCCTGGCAGGCACTCCTCGGACAAGGTGGGCAAGCTGGAGGCCGCGGTGGACGCCTACAAGAAGAAGCTGGAGGACCTGGGTGACCTGCGGCGGCAGGTGCGGCTGCTGGAGGAGCGGAACACGGTCTACATGCAGCGCACCTGCGAGCTGGAGGAGGAGCTGCGCAAAGCCAACGCCGTCCGCTCCCAGCTGGAGACCCACAAGAGACAGGTGGGCGGTGCGGCTGGGGCCCCCTGGGCGGAGTGGGGGGGCCTGGCGTCTCCAGCAGAGGTTCTCCCGTCCCCACTTCTCTGCGGGGTGCGAGGGGGTTTCCCTCATCTGCTGGCGTCCCATCCGGGGGGCACCTTGGTCTGCGCCCAGGAGCAGCGGCCGCATCGAACCCCGTCCCTGTCGCCCCACAGGTGCGCGAGCTGCACAGCAAACACTCGGAGGAGGCCTTGAAGGCCGAGAAGTGGCAGTTTGAGTTCAGGAACCTGAAGGAGAAGTTCGAGGCGCTGGTGAAGGAGAAGGAAGTGAGGCAGGATCTAGTGGCTAAAGGGGGAGACTGGGGGCGGGGGGGCTGGAGTTGGAATTCCCGGGTATCCCCAGCTCCGGGAGGGGAGTGGCGTGGCACATAGCGGTTAGAGCCGACCGCCCGGGCAGGGCGAGTCCCAGGTTTGGGAGCAAGGCGAGTCCCAGGTTTGGGAGCGAGGCGATCCTGCTCTCCGCCTGGGTGAAGGGTTCTGCTGACCCCCAGCTGCTCCCCCCGCAGCGCCTGATTGAGGAGCGGCACTCCCTCCGCGAGGCCAACGAGGAGCTGAGATGCGCCCAAGTGCAGCAGACGTGCCTGAGCCAAGCAGGTGGGTGCAGCCATGTTGGAATAGGAACCATCTGGGGCTGTGGGGGGGACTTGGGGGCAGGAGTAGCGGCTGCATCTCCTGCTGCAATTGCCCCTCTCCTGCCTGGCCTGAAGCAGGGAGAGGACAGACTTCAGCGCTGAAACATAACGACGGTTCGCGCCAACACCTTAACGAGATGTCAGTTCGCGCCTCTCGGAGCTGGTTCAGGCTCTCAGCAGACTCAGGCAGCCATCCCTGCACTGGGGCGTCTTCAGGCTTCCCTTGAAGCCATAAGTGCTGGGAAGTTGCCTCTGTTTGGCACGGGGGGGCTCAGACTTTTGGGGATCTGACTCATGCCACCCAGGGTCTGACTTTTCCGAGGTGCTGAGCGCCCACAACCGCGTGATGCTTAAAAAGCTGTAAAACCTCTTGCTCTAACTGCAGCTCAAACCAAACCCGCTGTCCCAGGGACTCGCTGTAATTCAGAGCCCTTACAAACAGGCCCAGAGCTGGAGACGCAGCTACCAGCACCGGGCTGGTCTAGCCTCAGGCAATTCGCTGAGATCAGGAATAAAGCCAAGGACAGTCACGGCCTTGATTAGAAGCTGCGTTTCCACGTGACTCAGCTCCACACCCTAGGCCAGGAATCTGCACCACCAACAAGCCGAGAACCTCCTGGTGGTTGTTTTTTTTTTTTTTTCTTCCTCCTTGACTACAAGCTGCATTGTCAGCCACAATCTCACAGCAGCTTATCAGCTGATGGAAGGCGAGCGGTAACCAGCAGGGCACGTCCACCTCCATTCGCCTTAGCACGGCCTGTTCCCGCTGGGAACGTTCCAACTGCCTTTTCGTCAGCTGGGTGTGAGGGCCTGGAGAATGGAATTCCATCCGGCTCCTTGTTGGAAGTGCCTGTTGTGGGGCTGGTCACCATTTTTTAGTCACTTTTTTTTGTGGAGAAGGGAAGTTTGGGCGGACAGGCACCTGCTTTCCGTGGGAAAATTGTGTATTTCAGTCAAAAGAGGCGGATTGGCTGTGCCACCGCCATGGTGCCTTGTGGGAGTTGAAGTTTGGTTTCCTCAGGTCCTCATATCCTCTATGGGCCGAGCTCCTTGGAACTACATTTCCCATGATGCACCCACCTGCCCTCTTTGTGAGGCGAGATCAAGGTGCATCATGGGAGAGTGGGCCAGCTGTGGAACCTGGCCGAGAGAGAAGAATGAAGACCTGTAGGTATAGTTCTGTTTCCTTATTTTCCTCCATGGGCTGGGCTCCCCAGGCAGCCTACTTCTCCCATGATGCACCACGGTCTCACCTCGTGGGGGACATGCAGTCCCATCAGGGAGCCTAGCCCGAATGGTAGAACAAGACACCTGAACTACAACTCCCGTGAGGCATTGCAGTGGCACTTCTCAATCTGAAATATTTTGGCCAAAACCCCTGAAATCTTTAATCTATTTTAGTTGAAACTCTCCCCCCCTTGTCGTCTTCCCCCCCCCCCCCCCCATTTTCTGACCAACTCTAATTCATTGGTTATTTTTTAACTGATGCAAAATCTGTGGAACTCATTGCCACAAGATATTGAATCCAAGAACTTGGGTAGCGTGGGGAAGAGTGCATGCACCCTTATAGGCTATTACACAGACTGTATCCCATTCCTAAGCGAGCCCCCCCCATGCTACTGCACATAAACTAACTTGGGGGAGGGGGGACAGTAGGAAAGAGACCCTGCCCCACATAAGCAAGATATTCATAGCTCTCCGCTGGGGGAGTTCCTTTCCTCTCTCTTTCCTCCCTGGCCGCTGTTGCAGATAATGGCCGGCCATGACCTGGGCTCAACTTTCTCCCACTGAACGGGGGGCGTTGTTCCAGCTCCGTCAATGGCGTGAACGCCGTCAGAAATCTCTGCCTATGCCGTGAGCCCAGAGCAGGAGGCTGCCAGTTGTGACCCTAGCCTGGGATCTCCGCGTTCCTAGTCCCGGCCGGGGGCAGAGGAGAACTTCCCCCCACCCCCGTGCTTGGGGCTAGTAGAGATCTGCCAAGTCAGGGCTGGTCCCTGCTCCTCCATATAACCCCCCCTCCCCATACCCCCTCCTTCCTCTTGCAGATGCCTTGCTGGACAGAGCCTCTTCTCCCATGGACAACCTGGCCGCTGAGATCTTGCCGACTGAACTCAAGTAGGCTCCCGCCCTGCAACTGTCGGGCTAGAGGGGTGTGGTTGTGTTGGCACTTCTAGGCCACCGTACCCTTGGGAGGATGGGGGGGTTCCTGTCAAGCTCTTGGTGTGTTGTGTTTGCAGAATCTCGCTAGTCCCCTTTGGGGGGAGGTCTCTGCTGCTGACCTTCAGGCGCATGAGCTGTTCCCAGCTGTCTGCGCAGCCGGGAGTGAAGGGGTTAAATTCCTCGGGGCAGTGACTTTTTGGGGCTGGAGGGGGGCACGATCCTGGGCACGTAGCTGCACAGCCGGGCTGCCTGGTGCCCCGCAGCAGGGAGGGTAACTCCCAGCGCCCCGGCAGGGGGGCAAGTGTTGGCTCTTAGCATGGCTGCACCTCCCGCCTTAGCGAGGGGTCTCCCAGCCTGCCCCAGGGCCGGCTGTGAAGAGCCACGTGCATCCCCCACCCGGGCCATCTGCCGCCCCCCCCTCCCCCCGCTTGCTGGGGCGTCCCCTAGCTACTGGAGAGGGATGTGAGTAGCCAAAGGGTGGCTTGTAGATGCCCCAATGACAAGCCGCAGCCCCTGGGAGACTACAGGTTCCAGCATGCAATGCTGCAGCTCAAGCCAAGCCGGTGATTGGTTCTTGGGTTGAGACCCAGTGTTGCATGCTGGGACTTGTAGTCCCCCAGGGGCGGCACCTGCACCCCAGGCTGCGGCAGGGGCATTGGCTGGAAGGCTGGCTGGGGGGCCCCTAGGCCGTCTGACCTCCCCCCTCTCCCCAACCCCAGGGAGACCATCGTGCGCCTGCAGCACGAGAACAAGATGCTGTGCGTGCAGGAGTCGACATACCGGGAGCAGCTGGCCGAGCTGCAGGGGCAGCTGGAGGAATCCAACCGCACCAAGAACCGGCTGGAGACCCAGCAGAGGTAACGGGCAAGGGGGAGCTGCTGATCTAGGGAGGCTGAGACCTCCCCTAAACTTCTCACCTGAGGTCCCGGCTGCCCCAGCCAGCTAAAGGGGGTGGGAGCCTCAGCCCATGGAGGGTCCCGGTCATGCCATCCACTGCCCCTGCTCAGCTAGCCCCCCTCCCTTCCTCCCTTTCCAGGTTGCACCAGCAGCAGATCTCGGAGCTGAAGGCCCAGGTGGAGGAGCTCCAGAAGGCCCTGCAGGAGCAGGGCACCAAGGCGGAGGATGTGAGTCTGGCCGAGGACGGGCTGTACATGGCTTTCCCCGACCTCTGCCCCGTCGCCCTGCGGCCCTGAGCCGCCTCCTGGGAGCAGATTCGGGACTGGCAGTGCCAGGCCACGCGCCCTGACGCAGAGCGGCAAGATTCCCTCTCCCGTGACTGATGGGTTTTGTCCCCCTTGATCCATCCCTTTCCCATGCCGAAGCCACAAGAGCCGCTAACGGCTCGTTCTGCTCAGCCTGGGGTATGCGGGCATGGGCCCCTGGGGCTGCACCCCTCCCACGTGGGCGCCCAGCCGAACGTGAGAACTTGGAATAAGGTCTCCTGCGTTTCTTCCACCCTGGCTAGAGGCTGCCGGGTGGCCGAGTGCACCTGCAGTAGTTTTGCCACCCGGTGCATTGGCTTTGGGGGGTGGGGGAAGGGGGTGCCCTTGGGTTTGAGCGGCTGGGCGTGGTCTGCCCCACAGCACTGTTGGGGGAGGGGGGGCTGGAGATCTGTGCATGATGGGGGAGGAGGCAGCTGGAATGGGGTCCAGTCTCCCCTGATTTCTCGTTCTTGGGAAGGGAACCCCCTGTACTCGGGATCCCCTGTGGGGGGGATGGGAGCCCACTCGCTGCTATCCTCCGGCCGCCTCCTCCCCAGGTGCTGCTGCCTCTGTGTGTGAAATCGTCCAAGCGATCTCGTGTGCCCCCCGCACCCCAACTCTGTGCCGTGATCACGCTAACACCTCTCTCTCTCTTCCCCCACCCCTCTCTGTCTCACTGGCTGATTGTCCCCCTACCCCTCCAGGCCATTGTAAGTACCGACCGGCCCCTCGTTCAAATCCACCTTGCTTCTCTGTGCTCCTTTCCTATGGCTTGGGTGAGGGGATGGCGAGTTTGGGGGCCCAACCCACGACACCTGCTCTCCGGGGTGGAAGCCCAGCCCTTCCTGAGAGTGGGGGAACTGGGCGGTTTAGAAGGGGTCTTGAGTTGGGGGACCCCCAAAAATACTGCTAGTTGCTGTCGGAAATCTTGGCTGTTACTCGTAGCCTGTTACTGCTGCTTAATTCGCTTCCTGGCTTATTAACCTCCCTTGGGAGAGATTCGTGTATTGCACCGAGCTGGATATCGAAAGAGAAACTGCGGAACAGCCTCTGCCTCCAGCCCGTTTGGCTACCCAGCGGCGTCCGCCGGGAGCCGTATTATAAGCCCTGGATTTAGACATAGGCTGGGCAGAACTCTCTCCTCCTTTTTTTTTTTTATTAATTTCAATTTTTTTTATCCATTTAACTTTTCCCAGTTGCGGGAAACGAGGCGAGGGGTCGGACCGATTGCGGACGTTGTGATTCGCAAAGCGGAAGCTCGAGAACACAACTTGTCCACAGATCCCCTGTAAATCTCCTCGATCCCGGTCTGACAAGCTCTCAAGCCACGTTTCTCGTGCTTGGCCTGTCAGTACGTTGGGGATTATCTCTGGCGGGATTTCCTCGTTGGGGGCGGGGTGGACGGTGAATTTGACGTTGACCGGCACCAAATCGACTCCTTCCAGGCCTAGCTATAAATGGAGACGCTTGTTCTAAACAGCAGCCCAGAAAATCGCAGCTTGTGTCTTGTCTAGACGGCGCTAAGCCCGTGAGTTGAACGGCCGGGTCCTAGCTCCGTCACAGCCGCCCCCCCGGTTACGTCTGGCTGCCAGCTGCTGCAAACTGGCTTTAAGACGCTCTTTCGACGGTTGGCATCTAAACCCCTGGTTTTTTGCGCTGGCTCAATCAACGTAAAATCGCTTCTGCTCTGTCAGGCCCGGGGTGGGGACAGCGTCGAGTGACTAACTAGAGACAGGAGAGTTTGACGGGGGCTATGCATGGCCCTGGCTTCCCCTGCAGCGTGGAGCGTCAGAGGCTGATCCTAGTCACTCCAGGAGCCCCTCGGGCGTCCGCAGCGCCGGGACACTGGGGTTCAGAGCAGGAAGGGCCAGATTTCCCCCCCCCCAGGTGGCGTCGGCTGTCCCACGTCCTCTGGTGCCAATGGAGCCGCCCCTGCCTCTGGTCTGGGGGAGCTGAGCAGGGGTGGGGGAGGGCCCAGCTGGCCCATCTCCGGCTCAGCCCCCCCAAAGCTCTCCGGAGCAGGGAGGGGCCGTGAACGCTGGGGCCCGGCAGCGTGGCAGCCCCCTTGGAAGTTGCGCGGTCTGGGCTCTTGATCTTCACCCTCCCCTCCTCTTCCTCCCTAGTCTTGCCTGCTGAAGAAGAAGCTGGAAGAGCATCTGTGAGTACCTGGGGGGTGGGGCCTTCAGGGTGTCGGGATTGTGAGCTGTCCACAGGGGGGCGCTGGGGTGGGTGTCCCGGGGGCGGGGATCTAGCAAGGGCAAGGTATCCGGGCTGAGAGGCGGATCTGGGGGGAGATTGGCGCTGGGCACCTGACAGCCCGTGTCTCCTCCCCGCCCCAGGGAGAAGCTGCACCAGGCCCACTCGGAGCTGCAGAAGAAGCGGGAGGACATCGAGGACTTGGAGCCCAAAGTGGACAGCACGAGTATGGGGGCTGGGGGGGAGGGGCGGACGCACGGGGAGGGGGAGGCTCTGGTACAGACTGGGAGGTGGAGAGGGGGAGCTGGTCGGGCTGGCCCCTCGGACGCTCCCCCGCCCACCCCGCGCCCTGTCTGCGGCGTGTCCCTAGTGGGTGAAGCTCCTGGCAGCAGTGCGGGACTGGGAGCCAGGCGCTCCGGGGGGTGGCTCCGTGCCTCTGTTTCCCCACATGGGCGTGGGAGTGGGCCCCCTTCTGATGCCGCCCCCCCCCTTTCCCCAGCCGCCAGGAAGATCAACGAGCTGCAGCAGTGTCTGAAGAAGAAGGACGAGGACATGAGGGCCATGGAGGAGCGCTACAAGCGCTACATGGACAAGGCCTGCACGGTGAGCCCGGGCTGGGGCAGGGCTAGTGGGCTGGGGTGAGGCTAGTGGGCTGGGCTGGGGCAGGGCTAGTGGGCTGGGGAGGGACAAAGCCCCGGGCTGGGGCAGGGCTAGTGGGCTGGGCTGGGGCAGAGCCCCGGGCTGGGGACGGGCTGTGGCAGCTCCATTCCCTGGGTTGCTCCCGAGTGGCCCAAGCCATGGCCGGGCTGCAGGGCTGGGCCCTGTCACCCCACAGCCACTGGGGCCAGGCTCCCTGTACCTCCCCACAAGGGGTGTTGCTCTGGGGGGGCCCCTCTGGGTAGCACTGACACCCACAGCAGGTGTCCTGCCCCGGGGGAGAGGGGTCTCCCCTGGGATGGGGGCAGGGGGATGGCCCCGGTAACACCCCCGACTGTATCCCCTCCATTCCAGGTCATTAAGACATTGCACCCCAAGCAGCCGCCATCTAAGACACCCCCTGAGATCCAGGCCTTAAAGAACCAGCTGCAGGAGAAGGAGGTGAAGATCCATCACCTGGAGGTGAGGCCCTGCCACCAGGGTGGGGGAGTAACTAACCTGGGGCCCCCTGCCCCGGAGCCCTTCTTGGCTGTGCTGGAGGGCGCTGCGCTGTGGGGTTAGTTGCCTTCCTTCCTGGGCCGGGGGAGGACAGAACTGTCTCCGCTGCCCTCACGACCCCTGTAGCTCTGTATCGCGATGATGGCTGGAATCCAGTCTCATGCTTCAGGGCTTCAGCGGTCATCTGCAGGGGTCAGGAAGGAAACCCCCTCCCCTGCCAAGCACATCTGTGTTTGGGGGGAGTGAGGGGTGGGGGGTTGCCTTCCTCTGAAGCATCAGGGTTTGGCCCCAGTTGGAGACTGGTCACCGGTCAGAAGAGGCCAGAAAATCCACTGCCTGGGCTGTGGGGTCACCCTCTCTGCAGCGCGGGGCACCTGTGGGGGTCATCTGGGCGTGTCTAATCCGTTCCCTGGCACTGGTGGCACCTGCCCGTGGCACCCCCCATTCATCCCAGTTGCTGGGCTTGCTGGGCCAGCCAGGAGGCCAGACTGGATGATCTGATCCCAGGTGCGGAGGGTCTGGGTCGTGCCAGCTGCTGGCCCCAGCCCGCTGCCCTGGAAGGACCCTCTGGAGCCTGGGTGGGGCAGCGCGGGGCTCCGTTGGCGAGAGAGGCAGCCAGCAAGTTGGGGGGCGGGGGGGGGTGCACTGCCCGGCCCGCTAGCAGCTGCGCTGAGCCCACCTGGCCGGAGGGAGGGACCCAGTCCCAGGCAGGGGGGTACCTGTGGCCATGGCCACATGCCTTGAACCAGCAGCCTGGGTTGGGGGCTAGAGGTGGAAGCCAAGGGACCCCCCTCCCCCCATTGCAGCTTCCTCCCCTCCCAAGGTCTGACCTTCCCACAGGCCTGGCCCTGAGCCGAAGGCTGTAGGAGGCCCCCATGTGGCCTCTGGGACCCAAACCCGGGGGGAGGAGTGCCCCATATGCCCAGCCTGGGCCCCAGGGGCCAGCCTGGCTCTGCCTCCCCCCCTAACCCGCCCTCATTTCTCTTCCCCCCCCCCCCCCCCCAGACCAACTTGGAGAAAACGAGATCCCAGCGGGAGCAGGAAGAGAAGCTGATCATTAGCGCCTGGTACAACACGGTGAGCGCAGGGGCCGCGCCAGGCTGTGTGTGTGTCGGGGGGGGGGGGCTGGTGCCAGCCTAATCCCACAGCACCTTGGCTGGGCCAGACCCGCTGAGGTGAGCGCTGGCCCCGGGTCGGCCAAACCCTGCTGGTGGGAGCTGAGCTCTGTGCCAGGCAGTGCCCAGGGGCTGTCCCAGTGCCCCCCTCGCTGACCTCCCCCCTCCCGTTGCAGGGCATGGCGCTCCACCAGCAAGCCACGGAGCAGCGATCGGCCGCCTCCAGCAGCGCCCAGTCCTTCCTGGCCCAGCAGCGCCAGGCCACCAACGCCCGCAGGGGGCATCTGGGCCGGACCCAGCCCCTGTTGGCCAAGTACGGAGACAAGCCCCCCCAGCTGCACTGACCGGAGCCACTCCCACTCCTACCCTCCTCCAGGGCTGCGTGGGGTGGGAGGGTCTTGCCCATTGCTGCCCTGTGGCATCCACCCCCTGCGGTGCCATCTGTCTCTTATGGGGGGGGGGCGGAATGCAGGCAGCAAGGGGCTAACCCTGCCTCTGCCCTCCCCCAGAGATGGGCTAGAACGGCCTGCGCTACTCACTCCCTGGGCTGGTCCCTTTCCTTCCCTCCCTCCTCTGAAAGACCCCCCTGAATTTTAACCCCTTCTTGGCCACTCTCCCAAGCGCAGCGCCGCGAGCCCCTCTGCCGAGGCACCTGGCAGTCAGTGGCCGTGGCGGTTGGCGGGGGCGCTGGCTCGTGTTCGGGGCGTACGTGGCGAGACAGCCGAACACGAGGGCATTGAATGCCAGGGGGTCTCTGCCAGCACCACAGCTCCTGCGCTCAGGGCCGGTCCCATCCCCTGTGGGCGTCGGGGGCTGGGCAGGTTCTGCTGCTTGATGTCACCTAGCCAGTGCCCGTGGGTGAGGGGAGATGGCTCACAGCCTCTGGGCTGGGCCTGCCCACTTCATAATTCCCTCCCGGCAACTTCACGCACCATGACTTCCCCGCTTCCTTATCAGTTCCTAGCTGCTGTGGCTTCAGGTGCCACCTGGTCCCAGGCTTCACCTCGGGGATCCGGGATCCCTGTTGCCCGGGTTCTGCTCCGTTCCCTGCCTCCAACAGAACCCGCCAGCCAGGGCCTGGACTGAGACGCTAAAGCTACCGGCAAGGAGCCGCTTCAAACCTCTCCTTCAACACTAAACGCCTCTCCCGGCCGCTGGGAGCCAGACAGGTCCCAGAGTCAGGCACTACAAACCCAACCCCCCCTTGTTCTCCGGCGCGGGGGGGGTTCTGTGTCCGTTCTCAGACGCCGCTCGGCCCAGCCTCGTTTGGTTGTAAAGTGATGTGTCCTTTTACCTCTGCTTGGTGTGGGTTGAAGTGGATTGAGTTTTATTTTTAAATGTTGGGGGGGGGGGGTCCAGATTGCCCTGAGCTCCTCCTGCTCTTATTTCATTTTAGAATGTGATTTTAGCCAAACGCTGCTGGGGTTTTAAGACGCAAACTGTATATTTTGTAAAACTGGGACGGGGGAGGGGTTCTGTGGGTCTTTTATTTTTCTACTCTAGGGCAGCCTGCAATAGGGCCCGGGGGCACCTTGGCTCCCGTCCGGAATCTTTACACTACCAATAAAGATGCTAGAATCGTTCCTGCGGATCCGTCTCCTGAGACTCTGACTCCTAGGGTCTGAGAGCAGGTCTCTATGGGTTATTAGGTGTATTACGGTAGCCGTATGGATTTTTCTGGATGCTGTAACTAGGTGTATTATGGTAGCACCTAGGGGCTGGGAGCTCATCTCCATGGATTATTAGGTGTATTACGGTAGTGCGGAAGCATCCCTGATTTGGATGAGGACCCCTTTTTTATGGGGGCTGTGTATTAGGTGTATTAAGGTAGTGCCTAGGGTCTGAGAGCAGGTCTCCACGGATTACTAGGTGTACTACGGTAGCGCCCACGCCCCCATAGTGCTAGTGCTACCGTAATCTACCTAATAACTAGTGTCTGGCGCGTAGGAGCCCCAGTCATAGAGCAGGGCCCATGGTGTGTGGCGCTGTACAGGGCAGCCGAAGCATGTTTCCCTGCCCAGTTGGGGGCTGGGGTGAGACTCCCCTCTCCCCCCCCCCCCCCCAAACTCATCTCTGGGGCAGGCTCTTGGCTGCTGTTCGCTCGGCCTGGCTTGGAACAGGGCATCTCCCTGCCCACAGCCCAGCTGGTCACAGGGGCAGCGGTGCTGCAGGTGGGTGGGGCTCAGCAGAGGGCAATGCTGCCCCCAGTGTGGCCCTGGGGGGGGGGGGGGGGAAGGAGGGTGTGCTGTGCCCAGGGAGCATTCACCCTCCAGTCACCTCTTCCCAGGGCGCCCTGCCCTCTGCCTCAGGCAATGCCCGCTGGGGCCCGTCTGGCCCATCCCAGCGCAGGATCTCCCTGGCGGATCAGCACGCGGCCGGGGCAGAGCCCGAGCTCTTCTCTGGCGCCGTTCAGCTGCAGAGCACCCTGGTCCCCAGACAAGGTCGGTAGTGTTAGCCCCACTTAGCAGATGGGGAAACTGAGGGGCCAGCAGGCCCAGGGCAGAGCTGGGAACTGATCCTCCCTGTGGCTTCTAGTTTCCAGCTGGCAGAAGGGAATAGCAGCCCCCCACCCCTCCCGCCATGGGGCGCTACCCCTCGGACTTGAGTACAGCTCCAGGCTGGAGGGATCCCCCAGCACCCTGCAGCAGCTCTGTGCCCTACAGCCAGCGCTGCAGACGCTAGATGCAGGACTGGTTCTAAACTGCTGGCTGGGGCTCCCCGTCTCCCCTATATTCCCCCCCCCCCCGCCGGCTTTCCCCACACACGAAAGTGCAAGGTAGCAACTGGGGCGGTTCAGAGTTGCGGCAGGATCGACCCCAGGCCCTCACAGGCTTCCTCGGAGCGAGCCCTGGGGGGAGGGAGGTTTAAAACCAGCCCTCCATGCAGGAGAGCAGGGGCATCCACTCGCCCCCCTGGGCCTGGATAAACAGCAGTGGGTCTGGCTTCATTCAAGCTGGTTTTTAAGCCAAGTTCAACTGGAGCCAAACAAGGGGGGGGGGGGGGTTGGGTCAGTTGAAAACCTGCTCGTGCGTTAAGGGCCTGGTGTTTTTGCCCCGTTTGGCTGAAGGTGGGTCAGGCTGGAGTTAAAGGGCAGCGATAAAGCCAGGACTCCATTCCCTGCCGGGCCGGTGAGGCCCCGAGCCAGCTGTCCCGCTCTCAGTCCAGCCGCCCCAACTCCCCCTGAACGCGGGGGCTTTGAAAGCAGGCGCTGAGCGGCTGGGCCTCGCTTTCCCCCTCCCGCAAAGGAAGCGACACCCCCACCTTGCCGCTCTTACTCACAGCCCCTGGCCCTGGAGCCCAGCCCCCCAAGGGCGACAGCATTGGGGTGTAGATCAAACACCTGGGGCATGAGCCATCCATGCTGGCTCGGCTCCAGCGCTGCCTGGCTTTCCAGCCCCGGGGGGGGCCCTGAAGCGGCTACACCCCCACGAGGTGCTTTTGGGTTGAGACGAGAAGAGTGAATTGGGACCATCTCCAGCCACCAGTCCACAAACTCCCCCCCCCCCCCAATCAAGCACACATTCTCGCCGCCACGGGCCCACGGCTGCTTCGGCCAGGGGCCAGTCTGGGCTTAAAAACCGCCCGACCGGGCCATCCCTCAGCCTGGTTCTGTCCAGTCCAGCTGCTGGCTCTCAGCCTCAGGTGGTAAGCTCAGGGCCCATGGGGCCCAGCAGAAATCGCCTCCCCCGGGGCTGGGCAGAGCCATCCCAGCAGCTGAGCTCAGGGCCTGTCTGGCTGCTAAGAGCCAGGGGCTCGCTGCAGCGGCTCTCAGGAGGGGGAAGTTTGCCTCTCGCGTGCGGCCGGCGTCTCCCCAGTACTGCCAGCTGGAGTGTTTTTCAAGCCCTGAGCACCGTGGTGGGGGCCCACCTGTGAGCGTTGCTGCTTATACACAGATGCAGCCACCTCTGGGGTGGGACACAGCCGCTTATTATCTGCAGGTCCGTCGCCCAGCACCGAGATGCAACTCAGAGCAGAAGATGCAGCGGTTCAAAGTAGGCTCAGGCTCTGAACCTGCCCCCCATCCAGGGGCCCCACAGGCGTCTACTCCTGCCCCCAGGGGCCAAATACCAGCCCCCCGCTGCCACCCCCTGTGGCATGACAGTGAGAACATGGGGGTTCCCCCGCTGAGCTGTAGCAGTGCCGTAGTTTCACGATTGGGACCTTTCCTCATCCACCCCCAGGGGCAGGTCCCACCCCTCGTCCCGCCACAGGCCGACAGCACTTCTCCAGCAGGGTCCTTGCCCGGGCTCCTTCCCCCTGAGCCAGAGGCACCGAGCTGGTCAGAGGGGCCACCTGCCCCCGAGGAGACGGAGACAGGAACACCTGGGTCAAGGGGCCCTGGCTACCCCGCCCCCCCTCCCAGCCCATTTTATTTTAAACGTGACCCAAGTTGCTGGAGGTGGGACTGGCCCATTGCATGTTTCCAGCAGAGCACACGAGAGCTGCCTGACAGTAGTTCCTTGTGGCTGAGGGGGAAACTGAGGCACGGAACTGCAGCCAACCTTCCAGCAACCTCCCCCACCACCCTCTGGCCAAGACCCCACTCAAGAGCCGCTTAATACAATTATATTTAAAAAGGCAGGAACCAGACAGTGAAAGACAAGGGATTGAGCCATTTTCCCCCAGCCCCAGAGGGGTGAAGCTGCCCCCCCCCCCAGTCCTGGTGGGCGAGCGAGGGGAGAGGCCGGGGCAGCCCAGGGCTAATGAAACGATGCCTCGAAGACGGGGGCATTTGCAGCAGGGTCCCGCGCTGCTGTGGATGAGAGTTGAGGGGACCGGAGCTGGGACCAGGACGGGTCAGCCAGCAGGGAGCGCTGCACCACCAGGGCCCAGCACGTAGCCGGCGAGCCAGGGAGCAGAGGGGTCCGGGGGGGGAGGGGGCGGAATGTTGATGGCCCCCCCAATTAACGCCCCCCCTTTGAACAGTTCATCTGGTGGCACCAGAGCGGGGCTCAGCTGCCTCTGGCCCAGAACCAGGCGTCTCTGCCGTCACATCTAGGGCTCAGCCCCCAGCCGGCACCGGGGTTGGGTCCCCGCTTCCCCTGGCTGCAGGGCGTCTCCGAGTCTCGGCCCGGCTCACCCCATCGTCTCCTCCTCGATGCGGTTCTGCAGCCAGGGGCGGGTAGCCGGCACTGGGGGGGGCCGCTGCGGGCGGGGGGCTCCTGGGCGGCTCCCGGCTGCGGGAGGAAGGACGTGTCCACAAGGGGCCCCAGGTCCTGTGGCGAAGGGAAGCTGCCGGCCACAGGGGCGGCGCCGTCGGGGTGAAGCAAGGAGACCTGGGACCGCCGGGCAAGGTCCGACTCCTCGGCCAAGGCCTCCTCATGGCTGCCCGGGGCCCGGGGCCCGGCTTCCTCGCCCCCCTCCCAGCCCTGCTGCTCCGGGGCGAAGGGGACCTCGCTGAGGGGCAGGCGGCGGGTGGGGGGCCCACAGCTGCAGTCCGTGCTCTGCGTGTCACTGGCACAGACAGCTGTAGGAGGTGGAGGCCTCGGAGACGCAGCTGTTCTTGCGGCGCAGCAGGGAGAGGCGCCGGCCGAAGCTGCCCGGGGCGGGCCCCGTGGCCAGCAGCCGGTTCAGGAGGTGCAGGGGGACGTGCCGGCTCGGCTCCAGCCCCTCCTCGATCTCCTCCAGCGGCTGGAACTGCATGTCCTCCTTGGGCAGCCTGCACCGGAGAGACCAGGGATTGGAATGCAGCCAGCTCTGGGGTGGGGCACGGCCCCTCGTTATACACAGGTCCCTCACCCGGCCCTGAGCTGCAGCCACCTCTGGGGTGGGGCACGGCCCTCGTTATATATGGGTCCCTCACCCAGCGCTGAGCTGCAGCCACCTCTGGGGTGGGGCACGGCCCCTCGTTATACACGGGTCCCTCACCCGGCCCTGAGCTGCAGCCACCTCTGGGGTGGGGCACGGCCCCTCGTTATATATGGGTCCCTCACCCAGCGCTGAGCTGCAGCCACCTCTGGGGTGGGGCACGGCCCCTCGTTATACACGGGTCCTTCACCCGGCGCTGAGCTACAGCCACCTCTGGGGTGGGGCACGGCCCCTCGTTATACACGGGTCCCTCACCCGGCGCTGAGCTGCAGCCAGCTCTGGGGTGGGGCACGGCCCCTCGTTATACACGGGTCCCTCACCCGGCCCTGAGCTGCAGCCACCTCTGGGGTGGGGCACGGCCCCTCGTTATACACGGGTCCCTCACACGGCGCTGAGCTACAGCCACCTCTGGGGTGGGGGCACGGCCCCTCGTTATACACGGGTCCCTCACCCGGCCCTGAGCTGCAGCCACCTCTGGGGTGGGGCACGGCCCCTCGTTATACACGGGTCCCTCACCCGGCCCTGAGCTGCAGCCAGCTCTGGGGTGGGGCACGGCCCCTCGTTATACACGGGTCCCTCACCGGCCCTGAGCTGCAGCCACCTCTGGGGTGGCGCACGGCCCCTCGTTATACACGGGTCCCTCACCCGGCCCTGAGCTGCAGCCACCTCTGGGGTGGGGCACGGTCCCTCGTTATACACGGGTCCCTCACCCGGCGCTGAGCTGCAGCCACCTCTGGGGTGGGGCACGGCCCCTCGTTATACACGGGTCCCTCACCCGGCCCTGAGCTGCAGCCACCTCTGGGGTGGGGCACGGCCCCTCGTTATACACGGGTCCCTCACCCGGCCCTGAGCTGCAGCACCTCTGGGGTGGGGCACGGCCCCTCGTTATACACGGGTCCCTCACCCTGCGCTGAGCTGCAGCCAGCTCTGGGGTGGGGCACGGCCCCTCGTTATATATGGGTCCCTCACCCGGCACTGAGCTGCAGCCACCTCTGGGGTGGGAGGCTCCAAACCAGGTTCCAGGAAGGGGGGGCGGCGTTCCCATCCCATCCCCCTTGGGTGAACCCTCAGCAGAGCAAGTGCCCCTGGGATCCCTGTGGTCCAGGGGCCAACCATGGGAGCCCCCAGCACCCCCCGGCCCGGGCTCACGTCATGTCGAAGGTGGAGCCCTGGAAGGACGGCTGGTGCAGCAGGAAGACGGTGGCCGCCGTGTAGGGGGCGCGGGGGTTGGAGGCGTCCCAGTAACGGTCCTTCTCCAGCAGGGGCAGGTCATCGTACATCTCGTCCACCGCCATCATGGAGACCTGGGGGGGCAGGGCAGGGGTCAGGACTCCTGGGGCCTAGCCCGGGCCTCTGCCCCAGACTGGCTGTGGGAGCGGGAGCCAGACACTACGTTGGGGGGAGGGTCCCTGCTGCGTGTTCGGCAGGACCCCACAGTCTGTGGGGCTGGCAGGGGGTGGGGGCCAGGGTGGGGGGGAGGGTGTTCGTCAGGACCCCACAGTCCTGTGGGGCTGGCAGGCGGGTGGGGGGCAGGGTGGGGGGAGGGTGTTCGGCAGGACCCCCACGGTCTGTGGGGCTGGCAGCGGGGTGGGGGCCAGCGTGGGGGGAGGGTGTTCGTCAGGACCCCACGGTCTGTGGGGCTGGCAGCGGGGGTGGGGGCCAGCGTGGGGGGAGGGTGTTCGTCAGGGACCCCACGGTCTGTGGGGCTGGCAGCGGGGTGGGGGCCAGCGTGGGGGGAGGGTGTTAGTCAGGACCCCACGGTCTGTGGGGCTGGCAGCGGGGGTGGGGGGCAGGGTGGGGGAAGGTACCTGGAAGTTGCGGTCGATCAGCCAGGTTGGTTTCAAAGTCGTCGTCATCCTCCCCAAAGGGATTGATCAGCTGCTCCGCCACCTGGGGGGAGCACGGCCTCAGCTGGGGGGGTGGGGCAGATTCCCCCCCAGCGCCCCTCCCCCAGTGCCCTGCCCCAGCGCCCTGACCCCCACCAGCCCTGCCAGGCCTGCCCCTCCCACCTCTCCACCTAACGCCCCCTCACCCCCATCGCCCCCTGGACCCCCCAATGCCCCTGCCAGGCCTGCCTTCCCCCAACACCCTGGCCCCCAATGCCCTGCCAGGCCCGCCCCTCCCCCAGCACCCTGCTCCTCCCCCAACACCCCTTCCCCAGCACCCTGGCCCCCAATGTCCCCTGCCAGGCCCACCCTCCCCCAGCGCCCTGACCCCCAACTCCCCTTCCCAGCGCCCTGACCCCCAATGCCCCTGCCAGGCCCACCCCTCCCCCAGCGCCTTGCCCTCAACGCCCCTGCCATGCCTGCCCCTCTCCCAACTTCCTGTCCCCCCTCCACCCCAGCTCCCTGCCCCCCAATGCCCTTCCCCCAGCTCCCTGACCCCCCTACGCCCCTATCAGGCCCGTCCTTCCCCCAGCTCCCTCCCCCAACACCCCTGCCAGGACCCGCCCCTCCCCCCGGCTCCCTGCCCCGATGCCCCTGCCAGTCCTGTCCCTCCCCCAGCTCTCTGCCCCCCAACCCCCTTCTGGGAGCCCCCCCCCAGTACCTTGCCCCACCCCTGTCTTGTCCCTGTTCCCCCACACACACACCTTGAGCCAGCCCACGTAGAAGAAGAACTGCAGCAGGGTGAAGACCGGCACACACAGGTCCAGGTCGTGGCCCTTGTAGCCCTGGGCTGGGTCCAGGAACTGACGCCCGATCAGACAGGCCACGAAGAAGCTGTACACGGCGATGGTCACCACCTGGAGGCAAGGGCAGAGAGTCAGGGCAGTGCCAGGCCCGGGACCCCGGCGTCCGGGTCTCCCCAGCCCTGCCCCTCCCCTCCCCTCTCTTCCCCATCCCATCCCCAGAACCCCGGTGTCCGGGCTCCCCAGCCCTGCCCCTCCCCTCCCCGCTCCTCCCCATCCAATTCCCAGAACCCCGCGTCCGGGCTCCCCAGCCCTGCCCCTCCCCTCCCCGCTCCTCCCCATCCCATCCCAGAACCCCACGTCCGGGCTCCCCAGCCCTGCCCCTCCCCTCCCCATCCCAGCGCCAGGCCCGGAACCCCGGCGTCCGGGCTCCGCCAGCCTCCACTCCACGGGGTCGGCGCTCACCTGCGTGTAGACCAGGGGGACGCTGATCCAGTCGTAGTGGAACAACATGCTGCAGTTCGCACGGAACTGATTCAGCTCCTGGAAAGGGGGGGGGGGGGCATTTCAGAACCAGGGAGGGGGCAGATCCCTGCTGGGGGGGGCATTTCAGAACCAGGGAGGGGGCAGATCCCTGCTGGGGGGGGCAGCTTGACAGTCCCCCAGGGACAGACTCAGGGCATCCCCAGGAAATGCCCCCTGCCCAGCACAGAGCCCCCACCACTGCCAAGGTGTCTCCCCTCACTGGGGTCCCCTCTAGAGCTTGGGGGGGCTCAGTCGCCCCCATCAGCCCCCAGTTAGTGCTGATAGGACGCAGCTGGCTGGGAACTGAGCAGAGACCCAGCAAACTCATCACCTGGCAGATGAGGCACCGGATTTGCCAGCCACCACCAGGGGCTGGATTCAAACCAGCTGGGAGAAGAGGTAGAACCCAGGTATCCGGGCCTTCTACCCCCCAACCCCGAGCTGGGCACAGAACCCAGGCGTCCCCAGTCAGACACTCTCCCCCTGCCCCCCCCCGGGTTTCCACCCACCTCCATCAGCATCTTGAGGGCACAGTTGTCCCGGACGCGCCCCTCCTTGCGAGCCTGGGCCGCCAGGTTGGTGAACCAGACGCAGGGGATCCAGTACTTGTTGTAGGACGAGCTCAGGTTCTCGTATTTCTTCCGCTCCTCCCGGGTCATGAAGCCTGCGGGCGAGGGGAAGGGGTCACCCAGCCGCCCCCCCAGCCCGGGCCGGGGACCAAACCTGCGGCCCGCAGCCCCTCCAGCCCCCACTACAGGGATTCACACGTCTCCGTGGGGTCTGGCCACCAGGGGGAGCAGGAGAGGCACATGGGGTTCGCCTCGAGCATGAGGAACCAGGACCCCAGTGCGGGGGCGGGAGGGGGGGCATTGTTACCACCTGCCCCTTCCCCCCTCTAGACACCCCTTTCATCAGCCCCCCTGGACAGTCCCCCCCCCCCCGCTTTAAACAGACTCTACACTGGGACCCCTCACCTAGACTGAGATGCAGCCACCTCTGGGGTGGGGCAGGGAGGCTGTTTATCCAGGGACCCCTGGCCCGGCGCTGAGACGCAGCCGCCTCTGGGGTGGGGCAGGGGGGCTGTTTACACAGGGACCCCCGGCCCGGCGCTGAGACGCAGCCGCCTCTGGGGTGGCGCAGGGGCTGTTTATCCAGAGACCCCTGGCCCGGTGCTGAGATGCAGCCACCTCTGGGGTGGGACGCAGGGGCTGTTTATCCAGGGACCCCTGGCCCGGCGCTGAGATGCAGCCGCCTCTGGGGTGGCGCAGGGGCTGTTTATCCAGGGACCCCTGGCCCGGTGCTGAGATGCAGCCACCTCTGGGGTGGGATGCAGGGGCTGTTTATCCAGGGACCCCTGGCCCAGCGCTGAGATGCAGCCACCTCTGGGGTGGCGCAGGGGCTGTTTATCCAGGGACCCCTGGCCCGGCGCTGAGATGCAGCCGCCTCTGGGGTGGGGCAGGGGGGGCTGTTTATCCAGGGACCCCTGGCCCGGCGCTGAGACGCAGCCACCTCTGGGGTGGCGCAGGGGCTGTCTTTCCAGAGACCCTGGCCCGGCAACGAGATGCACCTGCTTGTGGCACGGAGGCTGTTGAACAGCCATGCCAAGGTTTTGATCAGGCCGTGAAGTAAGTTCTGGATACAGCTGAAGCAGTGGGAGGGAGTTAGGGAGGTGGAAAGGAATTCCCGGTGCTGGACGCTGGCCAGGCCGCCGGGGTTCAAACCCTCCCCCCCCAACACAAATGCGAAGTGACAGTGGAGTTTTACTGGCCGCGAGGGCCTGGGCCCTTGATTTTTGTCTCCCAGCGGGATTGGGATAGGAGAGCGCCCCCTGTTGAGCCCCCGCCCCGCTCCCTGCAGCCCAGCGCCCCCTAACCCTGCATTGGGGTCAGCCCTGACTGGGAGGGCAGAGCGCCCCCTGCTGAGCCCCTGCCCCGCTCCCTGCAGCCCAGCGCCCCCCGGCACCTACCTGCCTCCACCACGTGGTCGATGGTGGGGAAGCGCTTGAAGACGGCGGTGCTGACGGAGCGCAGGATGAGCACGGCCGAGAGGCTGCTGTAGCGCATCAGGGTGCGGCGGTAGAGCCGGCCTCGCTCGTCCCCGCCGTGCACGGAGCCGGAGATGGCGCACATCAGGCGGTCGGGCATGGGCATGCAGCTGTACTGGCTCCACCACCGGTTCACTACCAGCGTGACGTAGAAGCCTGCGGGCAAAGGGACAAACACAGGAGTCGGGGACCGAGCCGGCCACAGAACCCCGGCGTCCTGGACCCCAGCCCTGCCCGGCGGGGGGACAGAAAACAAGCCCCAAACCCAGGCAGGTCAGTGGGGTCCAGTGGGGCTGGGAGGAGTCGCTCGTTCTCACCCTATTCCCCCTGGCTTGAGTGGCCTAGCGGGATTCGAACCCAGGGCTGGTCCCGCCCTGGTGGGAGAGCTGAACCCACACCCACAGCCCAAGCCCCCCCATCGCCCCCTCATGGTGCTTCAAACAGCCCAGAGGGGCATTCTGCCCCCCAGGGGGCGAGCCAGTGGGGCCCATACATCCTATAGGGCCTGCCCGCCCTCGGAGAGGACACGTCTCTCACACGAGGGGCTGGGCGGGGAATGTGGGGGGTCCCAACTCTTACCCAACACGAAGGAGACGGGGATCAGGTTGGCGTAGTTGTCGCAGTAAATCACCAGTTTCTCAAAGTAGCGTTTCTGATCCTCGGCCAGGACGAAGCTGCGGGTGGGAATCGGGCCGGGGGGGAGGGGGCGGAGAGAAATGCAAGGAGGTTGGTGCCTTGCTCGGGGGTTTTCCACCCAGACCGTGCACGGGGATGGGGCGTCCACACACGTGTGCAAAGTGCTGCACGCCCCTCCCCCCCCCATGAGAGCACAGGCACGCAGACGTGCGAGGGGCCGGGGGCATGTTCTCCCCCCCACCCGCGTGCAAAGAGCCACAAGCACGTGTGCAAGGGGCACGCTCACCGCAGCCGTGCACAGGCCCAGGGGCACACGCGCGTGCAAAGGGGCCCCCCCTCACCGGTAGGTCAGGCTGAGCCCCAAGTAGGTGACGAAGAAGGCCAGGAACTCCTTGTACAGCAGCTTGTAGATGCTCCCACGCCAGAGCAGTAGCAGTTTGTAGAAGCCCCCGAAACGGGCGTTGGCCACGCGGGCCGTGTAGGTGACAGTCATGGCGGGGCGGCGAGGGGGACACGGGCCCTGCAGAGACACGCGGACAGCGCCGGCCACGGGGTCAGAGAAATCAGAGACGGGAAAGGCCGGAAGGGACGTCAGGAGGTCACGGGGGCCGCCCCGTGCACTGGGGCAGGACCGGGGGGGGGTCGTCCCTCCTCCTTGCTTTGGGAGGGGAAGTCGGGTGCTACCCACCTGCACGCCGGGTGTAGCCCCGCACACCCTGTCTGTTGGCACTGTCTGTACAGCGCCTGGCACGGGGCGGTCCTGGGCCGGGACTGGGGCTCCCGTACTCCAAATAAGGAGGGAACAGGGGAGCACGGAGAACCCTGGCGTGAGGGCAAGGCAGAATGTGGACCCCAATAAGGGTGGAAGTGGATAACGGGGGAGCACACAGCCAGGCCTGGGGGAAGGGGCACAGAGCACCAGGCATGGGGGGGCAGGGAGTCCCTGACATAGAGGGGGATGGGAGGGGCGCTGCCCAAGAAGGGATGTGGAGTTGCGGGGCCTTCACATAACCCACTAGTAAGTCACGGCATGTTAACCAGTCCTCAGTGAAAGAGACCCCCCCATGCCCCGTAAACTCAGAGCCAACATTCCCACCTCGTAAATTCCCCCTCCCCCCCCAGATGTTTCCCCCAAATTGGGGAGAAAAGAAAAGAAAGAAGAAACTCAGCCCATGGCAAATCTCTCCATTCCCACCAGTCTCTCAGACCCGGCCCCGTTTCGGCTAATTCATTATAAATGTTCCCAGACTGCTTTGCCCCCCCGCTCTCCCCCCAAGATTTGAAAGCCCTTTGCAGAAAGAAATTCCACATTTGCCTGGCCTTTCGCTGATGGAGATTTTAAGGCCAGGCCCTATTTTTAGCCAAGATGGCCCTGAAAAAGCCACCACTGTTATCGGTGGGTTTGGGTTAAGACAGGGCCGACGAGAGACGGAGAAAACCGCAGAGGCAAGATTGAGCCAAGGGAATGTGAGGGGAGAGCAGCACTTTTGCCTTCTTAACGCCCCTCTGTCAACATCTGGGGTCAGGCAATTGGGGCGGGTGGTTTTCCTAGGCTGGGAGATTCCAGCTGCCTCTGAGCTCGGGACTCTAACTGCAATGGAGACCGTGGGTGAATACCCGGCAGAGAGCAACCGAGGCAGGCCAGTGGCATGAAAACGGGCTGGGGAAAATACAAGTGAGGCAGCAAGTCTGTGCTCTTATCTCCCGTGTCATCCCAGCCTCAGCTGCGTGACTATTAAAAGGCACCTGCAATGGTTTCGTTAGGGGAACGCAGGGAACCCAGCCTCCAGTCACCCCGCTCTGAGGTCTAGAGCAGACTTCCAGAGCTGGGCTCCGTTCCCAGTTCGGGGAGGGGAGGTAGGAGGGGGGCACATGGCAGCTGGGAGCCAACACTCCTATTCACAGCTCCCAGCTTCTTACTCGAACCCCCAGGTGACCCCACTCACCTTCCCAGAGCTGGGAACAGAATCCAGGAGTCCTGGCTCCCAGCCCTAATCACTACACCCCACTCCCTCCCAGCCTGGGGATAGAACCCAGGAGTCCTGGCTCCCAGCCCTAATCACTACACCCCACTCCCTCCCAGCCTGGGGATAGAACCCAGGAGTCCTGGCTCCCAGCCCTAACCACTACACCCCACTCCCTCCCAGCGTGGGGATAGAACCCAGGAGTCCTGGCTCCCAGCCCTAACCACTACACCCCACTCCCTCCCAGCCTGGGGATAGAACCCAGGAGTCCTGGCTCCCAGCCCTAACCACTACACCCCACTCCCTCCCAGCGTGGGGATAGAACCCAGGAGTCCTGGCTCCCAGCCCTAACCACTACACCCCACTCCCTCCCAGCCTGGGGATAGAACCCAGGAGTCCTGGCTGCCCGTTTAACCCCTTTTCCACAAAGGCACGTTACAAAATGCATCCAGTTGGGGGAGCGGGTTTAAAGTGGTAACATTTTAAAGCTTCAATTAACTAAACCAGTGGTTCTCAGAACTTTTGTCCCGGTGACTCCTTTCACATAGCAAGCATCTGAGTGCGACCCCCCCTTATACATTAAAACCACTTTTGTATCTATTTAACCCCATTATAAATGCTGGAGGCAAAGTGGGGTTTGGGGTGAAGGTTGCCGGCTCGCGACTCCGCATGTAATTA
Organism: Chrysemys picta bellii; assembly: GCF_011386835.1. Lineage (NCBI taxonomy): Eukaryota > Metazoa > Chordata > Testudines > Emydidae > Chrysemys > Chrysemys picta. Next base: position 3,011,722 of record NC_088812.1, on the reverse strand, counting down.
CCTCGCGACCCCCTGAGGGGTCCCGACCCCCCGTTTGAGAACCCCTGAACTAAACTTTCCAATAATTCGATCGTCACTATTCCCATAATATTCCCAAGCTCGCCAAGGGCCACCACGAAACCAGTCCGTGAACATCATATTCCCAGCTCAGCCCGTCTGAGAACCATTAGAAACTAGGTTTCAGAGCAGCATCCGAAGAAGTGGGCTGTAGCCCACGAAAGCTTATGCTCTAATAAATGTGTTAGTCTCTAAGGTGCCACAAGTCCTCCTGTTCTTTTTATTAGAAACTAGCACATTTCAGTAGTTAAAGAGCAATGATGAAAAATATTCCCCAAATATTCCAATAGCTGCTATTGTTAACGACAACGCTAGCGAGTCACTGGCCACCCAGAGGACAGCGTTTGAGGCCTGGCCTGGTGTTAACTGAACTATTATCCTCCGGACAGTGGCATTCACCTGTGACACCTAGAAATGGTCTAGCTGTGAGCGCCAGGCCGTCAGATTCCTGATCCCACTGTCCTGCCCGGCCTGTCATCTCTCTGAGACCCTGGATGATTTTCATAGTCGGCTCTTGGAGCTCATTTCAAACCCGCCAAACTGCTCCGAGACTCCTTGTTTTAACCACGGTTCTTCCGATCTTGGGTCTTTTGGTCTTTCAAGCTTCAGCTCCCAGAGTCATGTGATGGGGAGATGCTCCCCGGAGCTTCCCACCCTGCTAGCTACAGAAAAGTGTCCGGCTCGGGCAGTTGCGACTGATGGCCAATAAAACCAGCCCCCAGGTGACCATGAATGTTTGTAGGCGCCTGTCTCATGATTTCGTGACTGCTGGGGTGGGCTGGGGGGGGGTTACTGACCTCACTTACACCCACCCCTGCGGTTGTGCAGCAGACTGGGGTGCTGAGGTGCTCCCGTAATACACCTAATACCGTTCAGCCCCCAGCACAATGGGGTTCTGATCCCGGCCATGCGTAATAACGCCTAATCCACTGGCAGGATTGGGACTTTCCAGTCTGGAAAGGAGCTCAGCCCAGGGCCGCTCCCCCCACCCCAAGGTCCCCACTGTCTGCTCAGCCCCTCACACTCCCACGCCCCATTCCCACCACTGCGGGGGGGGGGGGGGAAGCTTTGCACTCACCTTGCCTGGATCTGCCGGGTCTCTTTGCAACCAGACACTGGTGGAGGAGAAGTTGAACTGAAGGCAGCCGAGCAGCAAATCTACCCCCCCCCTCTCCTCCTGGGGGGCCAAGGAGCCGGAGCCCAGGAAGGAACTGGCTGCCAAGCAGGTGAAGACCTCCAGGAGCAGCCAGGGGGACACCAAGGAGCTATTGCAGCTGTTTAAAGAGACCCCCCTCCCCTGGGCTGCTGTTTAAATACCTCCGTGCCCACCCCTCTGACCTTTGTCCTCCCAGAACCTTGGATTGCATGGGGGGGCGGGGGCGTAGCTTCCTTTCCCATCACTGGGGGGGGGTGGCTGGGTTGTATTGGCACTAGTTCCCCAGGGAACACAGAGGGTCCGAACCAGGGTGCTGAGAAATGATCAAGGTGGGGGCTAGTGGGGCGAGTAAGGAGGGGGCTGGGAGCCAGGACTCCTGGGTTCTATCCCTGGCTCTGGGGGCTAGTGGGGCGAGTAAGGAGGGGGCTGGGAGTCAGGACTCCTGGGTTCTATCCCTGGCTCTGGGGGCTAGTGGGGCGAGTAAGGAGGGGGCTGGGAGCCAGGACGCCTGGGTTCTATCCCTGGCTCTGGGGGCTAGTGGGGCGAGTGAGGAGGGGGCTGGGAGCCAGGTCCTGCTCTGAGAAGGGAGTGGGGTCGGAGTTAGAGTAGGTTGTTCCTATTCCCATCTCCAGCCCCTCACCCCGCCCCCACCCGCTCTAACCACTAGATCCAACTCCTCTCCTCCCAGAGCTGGGACGAGAACCCAGGTGTCCTGCCTCCCCCCAGTAGCTGAGCATGGAGTGTGTGTGTCTCCCCCCCACCCCCCACCCCACCCCGCAGGGGACCTGAGGCAAGCGGCTCCCTTCTCTATTGGCTTCTTCCCTGGCTCTGTTTGTCGAGTCAACACCCCCAAGGTTTGATTCCTGCGGGGGGAGGCCGGCAGGGCAAACACCTCAGACAATGCACTTGCTCCAGCCCGGAGTCTCCAAAGCCCCCAGCACATTCCCCAGAGTTACGCAACCCCCCTTCCCAGAAATGCAGGGCAGCCGGGACTCCTGGGTTCTCTCCCCGGCTCTGGGAGGGGAGTGGGGTCTAGTGGTTGGAACAGGGGGGACTGGGAGCCCGGACTCCTGGGTTCTCTCCCCGGCTCTGGGAGGGGAGTGGGGTCTAGTGGTTGGAGCAGGGGGGACTGGGAGCCCGGACTCCTGGGTTCTCTCCCCGGCTCTGGGAGGGGAGTGGGGTCTAGTGGTTGGAGCAGGGGGGATTGGGAGCCCGGACTCCTGGGTTCTCTCCCCGGCTCTGGGAGGGGAGTGGGGTCTAGTGGTTGGAACAGGGGGGACTGGGAGCCCGGACTCCTGGGTTCTCTCCCCGGCTCTGGGAGGGGAGTGGGGTCTAGTGGTTGGAGCAGGGGGGACTGGGAGCCCGGACTCCTGGGTTCTCTCCCCGGCTCTGGGAGGGGAGTGGGGTCTAGTGGTTGGAGCAGGGGGGGACTGGGAGCCCGAACTCCTGGGTTCTCTCCCCGGCTCTGGGAGGGGAGTGGGGTCTAGTGGTTGGAGCAGGGGGGATTGGGAGCCCGGACTCCTGGGTTCTCTCCCCGGCTCTGGGAGGGGAGTGGGGTCTAGTGGTTGGAGCAGGGGGGACTGGGAGCCCGGACTCCTGGGTTCTCTCCCCGGCTCTGGGAGGGGAGTGGGGTCTAGTGGTTGGAGCAGGGGGGACTGGGAGCCCGGACTCCTGGGTTCTCTCCCCGGCTCTGGGAGGGGAGTGGGGTCTAGTGGTTGGAGCAGGGGGCGACTGGGAGCCCGGACTCCTGGGTTCTCTCCCCGGCTCTGGGAGGGGAGTGGGGTCTAGTGGTTGGAGCAGGGGGGGCTGGGAGCCAGGACGCCTGGGAGGGGGTGCCAGGCCTTCCCCTTTGCCCCTGGCCAGGTGTGACCCAAGTGAGCAGGGCCCCAGGGCAGTGCTAAGCGGGGTGATCATGAACAGGCAGCTGCGGGGCCCGTGGGCCGGGGCTGGGCGGTGGAGCAAGCCCAGCACATACCTGGCTAAGCACCGTCTGCCGCCCCCCAATCAGCCCTGCCCGCTGGGAACGATGCGGGCTGGGGACTCCCTGCTGATGGCCTAGGGCGAGGTGAGCTCAGCCCTGCCCCAGAGCAACACACATCAACTCCTCCCCCCGCTGGGGCTGGCAGGGGTCCCTGGGGCTCCCCAGGGCAGCACCTGTCCGGAGGCTGATGCAAGCCCCCCCACCTGTCCCCCCAGGCATGAACCCTCCCTTCCCCCATCGTCTCCTCTTCCAGCGCCTCTCTGGCACGTGGACCTGCCTGCAGTCCCCCCCCCCGCTGTTTGTCTGCAAAGCCAGGGGCTGGGAAGGGAGGAGGTGGCAGCTTGTGCCGTGCTGGGCTGTGGGGTGGGCAGCGGAGGGGGGGGGGTAGGTGTGACTCCCACTACATGGGAGCGGGGCTGATACTGCTCTAGCAGCCCGAGCACCCCTGCAAGTGATGGCTGTAGAACCCAGGAGTCCTGCGCCCCCCCCCCCCACAACCACTTGACCCCACTCTCCTCCCAGAGCCTGGGATCGAACCCAGGAGTCCTGCTCCCAGCTCCCCCCCCAACCACTAGACCCCACTCTCCTCCTGGAGCAGCCCCTAATGGGCAGAGTCAACACCCCAGCTCTGAACCCCCCCCCCTTTCATGCACTAACAGGAAACAGCCATGGAGCAGGGCACTGGCCCTTTAAGATCAGCGCCGGTGCCCACCGCCATACTGGGCTGCTTGGAGACACATGGCTGAGCGGGTCAGCGCTAATGAGCCCCCCCCCAGCCCCTCGCTGGGGCAGACGCAAGTCCCAGACACGGGCGCGGAGTGACTTACATAACCCCCCTCCTGGGCGCACACGGGGCCCCTCGTGTTTCATAAGCACATCGCTCACGCCTCACAGCCCTGCTGCAGCCGGGCACAGGGCGGGCAGAGATGGCAGCACAGCCAGAGTCTGGGAGGCTCGGACACGGCCACGGAGCCCAGCCGCGGCCCCACCTCAGAAGAGAACCCAGGAGTCCTGGCTCCCAGCCCCCTGCTCTAACCACTAGACCCCACTCAGCTGGTGATAGAAGCCAGGAGTCCTGCCTCCTACTGTTGGCTTTATCCACAAGACCCACCCTCTCGTCAGGGACCCTGGTTTGAAGCCCCTCGAGATAAGGCTGGTGCAATCTCCCCTCCAGCTTCCCGGCAGGGCCTCATGCGGCTGGGGAGGAATCAGAGAGCCAGGCGCTTGGTTCCCTTCTCCCAGTGCCCAGGTAGGGCAGGAGAGCAGAGATGGGACACGGGGGAGGCCCCCAGCCCCCTGCCAAGCACAGTTTAATACCAGCCTCCAGCACCCCCAGGTCCAATGCCACCAAGCAGGGGGGGGGGGGGGCTGGATTCAAACCAGGGGTCACCCCAGTCTGACAGCCCCCCTCGGCAGGGGTTTTGCTCCCTTTGCGGTCAGGGAAGGAACCAGGTCACCAAATCCATGGAGGGGGGAGGGATTTTCTGGGGGGTCCAGGCAGCCCCCAGCCATGAAGACTGATGTGGGCTCACGCTGCAGTGCAGGGGGTGGCAGGGAACCCCAGAGCCCTGAGGGGCCCAGCGGCACCATGGCTTGCTCCCCGTTCCCAGCCCTTGCAGGGGGATCCTGTCGGAGGGTCTGGCCTCCCGGCTGGCACTTGAAATCATTGTCCACCTCGCTGTACGAACATCCTTACAGCTCTCGAGTGGGTAGAGAGGCTCCCCCACTGAGGACTGGAGCTTGGGGGCCACACGTTTGAGGGGACCAACCTGCCTTCACCAGGCTTGAATGGGAAGCTGCATCCCCCTCCACGCTGGGCGAAGGATTCAAGTCCCAGGGCCTGAGCCCAGAAGCTGGCAGCTCCGAGTACTACTGTCCAGGACACTGCAGGGGTCATAAAGTTGGTGCGAATAGCCCCCTATGAACCCCCCATCCCCAGCCAGCATGGTGGAAGAGTATGGCTGGCTCTGTGCCACAGGAGGTGCAGAGCGAGAGCTAAAGCAGCCCAGAGGCTGCTCTAAGTGATGCTGGGGCCCCGAATACAGGGAACACCAAGGAGGCCCTGCCCCCTCAGCCCACATGCAAGGATGGAGTGACTGAGAATCCGGCCCTGCTCCCCCAGCAGTCCCATGGGTTGGTTTTCTCCCCGCCAGCCCCCTTGTCAATAGAGCAAGCGCACCCACATAGGGATGACTGTCCTTCCCCAGCCCCCCTGCACTACATCGGGGAGCGACAGAACCCAGGAGTCCTGACTCCCCGTGCTCCTGCTCTAACCCCGCGCTAGACCCCATGCCTCTCCACACTGGGACCAGAACCAGGGAGCCCTCGCCCCATCCCCTGCTCTAACCCCTACACGGTACCACCTCTGAATCACGGCTTGAGTGCCCCACACAGCACAGCGACTACCCTGCAGGACGCCACGTGGGCTCTGCCATGGAGAGGCTCCCCGCTGCCCCCCGCCTCTGCTTTGAGCTGGGCCAAGGGGCACCCCACTCCCATCTGCAGCCCATCGCCCACCCACGGGAAGTCCCAGCCCCTCCACCCAAGAACACCCCACAGCCGGACTTTCCTCTCCTTTTTTTTTTATTATTATTTACACGTTTTTCCTTAAGCTTTGGGGCCTCGGCTTTGTACAACACCTGGCCGAGCCCCCTCTGCCTCCCAGCATCCGGAGAACCCCCTCCACCGAGGGGGGGGGGAGCAGCAGAGCACGCTGGGAGAAAGAGGGGAGGGGAGAGATGAGGGACCCATCAAGTGACCTGTAGTGGTGCAGCCCCCTACGGAAGGGAAGGGGGAGAAGGACGTGGTGATTGCTGGTTTTTAATGCAGCCTTGAGACTACCTGGGGGGGAGGGGGGGAGGCTGTGTTAAGTGGGGGGGAAGGAATCCAGTATTCTGCCTGTGGCAGAGAGATCCTGCCCCTCCTTGGAAGGGGAAATAAATACGACCCCCACCCCTGCTGACTGCAAGCCTCCCTATCATGTGACAGACAGGGCAGGAAGGATTGTGCGCTGCGGGGTGGGGGGAAGGGGAGGCGGGGCCTGGGTGTGTAACTGACAAAGTGGAATGATCCAGACCGGAGCAGCGGCCGCGCGTCCCTATTTGGCGCTGGGCGGCTTGTAGGGCTCCAGGAGGAGGCTGGAGAAGGTGTTGACTTTGTCGGCTCCTCGCACCTCGTGGGGCAGCAGCGGCAGCTTGACGATGTGGAAGTCTTCGTACAGGTCCTCCATCTGCGGGGAGGGGTGGGGAGAGGTGTGAGAGAACCAGCCTCCCGGGGAGCACCGCCTCCTCCTCCACCCCAGAGGGGGCGCAGGCTCCGGGGGCCCATTTGGCCCTTGGTCTCTCTGCTCGAGGGGCTCCGTGAAGTGCGAGTGGGGGGTTCCGGCCCACTGGAACACGTCTGTACCCACTGATCTCAGCTCCCCATGCCAGAGGAGCCTAGTCCAGTCCCGGGGGTGGGGGTAAAGGCGGCCAGGAGGAGCCCAGCTCAGGGGCAGGGGAAGGGGGAACTCAGAGGGGTGGGTCCAGGGGGCAGCTGCCCAGCCCCCTCCCTACCTGGTCGAGATATTTGGACTGGATCTTGTGCCGGGCCTCGCACATCTTACAGGGCTTCTCGGGGTCCGGGAACACCAGCTGGTTGACGATGATGTTGTGGGTGTCGATCTTGCACTTGGCCAGTTCCTGGATGAGGCGCTCCGTCTCGTAGAGCGACAGGAACTCAGCGATGCAGACGCAGATGAAGGTGGTCTGCTCCTGCCGGGCGGGGGGTGACACCGTTACTCTGCTCTCAGGGCCCTTCCAGGACCCCCAGCCCAGCGCGCGCATGGGTGTGTGTGTGTGCGCCCCCCCATTTGACAGAGGGGGGAAAATGAGAAACCAAAAATGGAAGAGATCTGCCTAGGATCACACAGCACATCAACGGCAGAGCTGGGGAGAGAACCCAGGAGTCCTGGCTCCCAGCTCTAACCACTGAACCCCACTCCCCTCCCAGAGCTGGGAACAGAACCCAGGAGTCCTGGCTCCCAGCTCTAACCTACTGGCCCTACTCCCCTCCCAGAGCTGGGGACAGAACCCAGGAGTCCCCACTGCTCTACCCACTAGAGCATGCTCCCTTCCCAAGGGAGGCAAAGGACAATGCTAATGAGGCTCTCACCTCTGTATGCAACCTTCTCCCCAAACCCATGTCATTGATGGAGCCTGGGCAGGAAACAACGCACAGGAAGTGAAGTGTTTGTTAAGGGAACTTAAAAGCCAGGCAGGCTCCCAAGCCAAGGACAACTGAGCCTAAGAGCAGATTTCAAACGATCTTTTCTTATGCTCGGCTGGGAAGTTCCTTGGGGTGGGGGCTGTCCGTCTGTCCTGTGTCTGTCCAGCAGCAGCACCCTGGGCGCTAGGGCGAAACGCCGAATAAATACACTCAGTCGCTTTTAGAAGAAAAGAACTTTCCCAGGGAGGATTAGATCAACGGGCCCACCCAGCCCCCTGTCCCATCCCCGCTCCCAGGCTGGGACCCACCAGTTCCTCTAGCCCAGGATCACTGCTGCCGCGCTCGATTCCACCAATGGTTCACTGGATCCTCATCTGTGTGTGTGGGGGGGTCCTAACCGCCCTGCCCCCTCCCCTGCCACTGAGGCCTTGGCTACACTGGCGCTGTACAGCGCTGCAACTTGCTGCGCTCAGGGGTGTGAAAACGCCCCCCCCCCGAGCACAGCGCTGTAAAGCGCCAGTGTGATCAGAGCCCGCAGCGCTGCACGCTCCCTCGCAGCGCTGTGAATGCCCGAGTGTAGCCAAGGCCTGAGCCATGTGAAGAGGTTAAATCAGAGAAGGGTGCACGTGTGGGGGTGGGAAGAGGGAATTCCTGCCTGTCCCCAGCAGGCAATCAGGTCTGCCCTGCAGCATCCAGAGCTGGGAGCAGCAGTGTTAATGGGCGAGAAGCCCCCAGCCCTTTTCTTTTCAAGGCAGACAGATGGTGGCAGACAGGAGGGGCCCCCCTGCGGCAGCGAATTCCACAGCAGCCTTGCAGGAATGCAAAGGGACTGGTGGGGCTGGGTTCACTGTAGCTCGGGGCGTTAGCAATACCAGGCCTGACACTGCTGGAGCAGCCCAAAGGGGGCCTTAAAAAAGGTAGAAACTCCTCCCTCCCACCCATGCACACCTCTGTGTAAGTCAGGGGGCTGGATGAAGTACGCTGCCTTATTAGGGTTGCCAACCCTCCAGGATTGGCGTGGAGTCTCCAGGAATTAAGATTAGTCTTTAATTAATGATTATGTCATGTGATGAAATCTCCAGGAGTACATCCAACCAAAATTGGCAACCCTATGCCCTATAACTATTCTCTGCTTCCCGGGGCCCATAGGAATCACAGCACAAACTAGAGCAGCCTCGAGGCCGCTCTAACTTGTGCCAGCAGGGTGCCCAAGAACGCAGGGAGCACAAAAGTGACCGGAAGCCGTGTCCTTCGTCCCTGCCCCATGTGCAAGAACCAAGGGACCAGGAATCAGGCCCGGAGTCTTCTCCCAGGGCTTCTTGTCAATTGACATTTCAACTCTGTGGGACTCCAGTTTGTATCAAATACCTTTCTCCAAAGCCTGTTTGTAACACAAACAGCCTTGGGCTAGTGCCAGAGAGCTAGAAATTGACCAATTGAGAGGGTCAAACTGACCCGTCCGGTTTCACTGTCCAAAGGGAGGGGAAAGCCAAGGTCAAGAGCACGGCCTGCTGAGATGTCTGGGTGTCAGATCCCTCCCCTCCCCACCCAACCCTGGCTACTAACACTTGAAGGAGTTTTCCCCCTTGGGTGTAGGGAATCCACCTCTCTGAGAGGCAGAAGCTAGGTCAATGGAAGAATCCTTCCCTTGGGCTGGCCATGTTGATCTCACTCCACTGCTCAGGGCGTGACATTTTCATAGCCCTGTGTGACATAGCCAGGTCTAAGTTTTGGGTGTAGACTGGCCTGGGACTCCAGAAACTAGACTCCTCCCCCCGCCGGCTCTGCCACAGAGCCCCGGGCAAATCATTTAACCCTCTCTGGGCCTCATGTGAAAATGGGGCGGGTGCTTCCCCCCCTTCCTCACACGGGTGCTGTGAAGATTGGATCTGAGCCCATCACAACAGATTTCAAAGTGGGTTCAGCTACACAGGAACAAGGAGTTCATCAGGAACAGCTGGTGTGCTTTCAATTCACGTGGCTAGTTTAAGGGGTGACCTGATCACAGTCTGCAAGTACCTCCATGGGGAATAGATAATAGAGCTTTGTCTTCTAGACTGAACCGCCCAACAAACTCCAACAGCTGGTCGCTAAAGCTAGACCAATTCAGATGGAAAGGTGGGGGCACGGAGGGTAATTTACCATTGGAAGAACTTAATAAGGGCTCTGGGGTATCCTCCGCCACTGCCAATTTTTAACTCCTGACTGGCTGTTTTTCTGCCCTAGTTCAGACAGGAATGAATTCAGGCCAGTGCCCTACAAGAAGTCAGACTAATCAGCGGTTCTCAAACTGTGGGTCGAGACCGCATTTTAATGGGGTCCCCAGGGCTCGCTTAGACTTGCTGGGGCCCAGGGTCAAAGCCCAAGGGCTTCAGCTTTGGCCCCCTCCTCCCCGGGCTGGTAGGCTCAGGCTTCGGTCCCCCCTCCTGGGGTCGGGTAGTAATTTTTGTTATCAGAAGGGGGTCGTGGAGCAATGAAGTTTGAGACCCCCTGGCCTAGATGATCACACTGTTCCTTCTAGCCTTCGGATCTATAAGTGTAGGTCCCAGCACAATGGAGCCTGGGTCGGGGCCTCTGGGTGCTACTGGAATACAGACAGATACTAATTGTGACAGTGTCTAAGCACGACGTGCCTCCAGTCTTCACTGCATTCTGTGTGGGGGCTGGCCTCAGCCAAAAGAGGCAACGATGGACCCGCCACTTACCCCCTTGTTGAGTTCTTACCGGGTCTTTGAATTGCTCGCTCACTGACCGAATGACGGGGAGGGTCTCCTCCAGCTTGGAGGCCAGCTGGTCGGCGTTCATGTCCCCCAGGCCAAGCATGTTACACATCTGGAGAGGGATGGGATGCAATGCCACAGCTCAGCGAAGAGAACCGGACAGTAGCTAGCGCTCTGAGCCCAACACCCTGGGCTGGGTGCAGTCCCACGGCACGCTCTGCCACCTGGACCCCAGGACAGGGTGTCCCATAACCCCAGCCAAGCCCAACCTGACTTACGCAAGAGGGATACAGAGCCTTACCCATGAGGACCCAGGCCAGATCAGAGCCGCTGAGTGCGACACACCATGACCCAGGCCAGCGCGCTCGAGTGCTGCACACCCAGTCCATGGTCTAGCCCAACCCCACCCAGATCTAGAAAGAAAGCTACTTGCCGAGAAGAACCACGCAATAGCCCAAGCCAGCGACTGGCTCCCCAGCTCCCTTCCCCACTTACCTGAGATATGAAGGGGCTGATCTGGTTCTTAATCTGCATCAGGCGGCCCAGGCCCCGCTCCACGATAGTGGGGAAGTTGAGCAGTCGCAGCGTGTGCCCAGTGGGGGCTGTGTCAAACACCACCACGGAGAAATTCATCCCCTTCACCAGCCTGTATGTGCCAGACAGACATGAGCACCAGGGCCGGGAGCCAGGCGCTTAGCCTCAGAAGTGTAACCCCCCTCATCTCATTCCCACAATAATCTGGAGTGCCCCCCGTCCCTTCTCCCTAGTGCTGGTGAAAGGTGCCAGACTACACATGACCCAAACCAGTCTCCCCCCTCCCTGGCTGGCTGTAGTGGTATATACCAGAGGGCGCCTTCCTCCCCCCTACACCATTGGAGGTGGTAATGGTACATCCCAGAGCACCCCTCTGTAATGGCACATCCCCCCTCCATAGGTGGTCTTGTCCCCTGTCCCCGCAAGGGGCTGTAATGGTACATCCCAAAGGCCTCCTGTTGAAATGGTATATCCCAAAGCTCCCTCTTGCCTGAAACTGGTCTTGTTCCCCTCTTTGACTGTAATGGTACAGCCTAGAGTGCTCTTCCACGTGCAGGGGAGGGGCTCGTTCTCAACAAACACACACACTGTAATGAACTCACACCTGGATAACTAAGTCCCCTAGATAGCCCCCCCACAGGCAGAGCAGTGGCACCCCTGCCCTAGAGGGGAGTTCCAGATGTCCCGATTTTATAATGACAGTCCCGATTTTTGGGTCTCTCTCTTATATAGGGTCCCATTACCCCCCCACCCCCATCCTGATTTTTCACACTTGCTGTCTGGTCACCCTAACCTCTGTGGTCCATTCCATGCTTGGCACAAATTGGCACAGTGGTGTCAAGTGCAGTGGGTGGATTTTATGACACCTGTTCCCAGAACTGTGAGCCACCCAACTCCTGTCTCGCGTGGCCAATCAGCTGTCAGATGGGGGTGGATCTGGACTGGGATTGGCTACCTAGAATTTCACTTCCATACTCAAGAGTCCCAGATGAACTATGTGCTGTGGAGGGAACGGGTTCTGCTTCTGCTCGGTTTACGTTTCCAAATGCTTCGCTGAGAAGTCTTTGGGATTGTTCTCGATAACTGTGATATTATAATCGAGCCTAGAGGCCCCAGCAGAGATCGGGGTCCCACTGCGCCGGGCGCTGTACAGTGTGACAAGCCGTGCCCTGAAGAACTCACAGGGCAAACAGAAGAGACAGACAAGGGAAATGCTCTTAGCTCCGCTTTACAGCTGGGGAACCGAGGCCCTGTCAGCCTCAGCCACTTGCCCACAGTCCCAGACGCCTCGGGCAGAGCTGGGAACCAAACAGAGGTCTTGAGTTTATTCCCTGTCCATTAGGTCATGGCTCTGACCCTGCCAACAGCTGAACCCAGATCTCACAGGCCCGAGCACAACGCCATGGGGGTGGTGGGGAAACTTACCCACCCTGAAGACCTGTAGCCACCTTCTGACTATAATGGTACGCCCCACCTACCTCCTTGCTGATGGTCTTACCCGCCCGTCCCATCCCCATGTGACAGATGTGCAGCCCCGTTGCTTAACGCACTACAGGAAGGTGCTCGGACCAGTGACAAGTGCAGTATGAGAACCTATACAGAAGACAGTCCTCTTTCACCTACAGATGGTCTCATTCCCACCCACGGTGCTGTAATGGTACATTCTAGTGAGCCTCCGCTATAGGTGGTCTCATCCCCTGCCTTTACAGCATATCCAACCCCTTCTCCTTTCCCCCCTAATGGTACATCCCAACCCCTCCTCCCCTACAACAGGTGGTCTGCCCTTCAACTCCCCCTGCCATAGGACTGGTACATCCCAATCTCTCCTCCCCTACGATAGGTGGCCTGCCCTTGTCACCTTTTTGTCAGAGCTATCCCAACATCAACTAAGCGTCCCAATCGCTTGAGGCAAGTATCATGGGCGAGTGCCAGGCTGCCGAGCTCACCTCATCACCTCCGCATAGCTCATGGCCTCATCGATGCCGGGGAAGGCGCTCATGGCCTCCTGCATCATCTTCTTCCCCATGCTCAGCATGTTGTCCTCCTCGAAGAACTCATCTGGGAGCTCAGCCACCCCCAGGCTGGGGTCAATCTCCTGGGGAAAGGGAGGAGAAGCGGGCAACGGTTTAGGGAAGAGTGGCCATCACTGTCCAAACGATAGGAGACTTGTTGGCTCAGCACCTGCTCTTGTCTTCGACACGAGAGCATGACAGAGGGGAGATAGACACATTTCAGAATGCCTGATGGGTTAGAACAGGGGCTGCTGGATTCTATTCTCTGCTCTGGAAGGGGAGTGGGGTCTGGTGGTTAAAGCAGGGAGGACTGGGAGCCAGGACTCCTGGGTTTTAGTCCCTGCTTTGGGAGTGGGGTCCAGTGGTGGTGGTAGGGCGCTAGGAGTCAGGACTCCAGGACTCTAACTCTTGGCTCTGGAAGGGAAGTGGGGGCTAAAGGCTGGACCAAGGGAAACTGAGTCAGGACTCTTCCCCTCTCTTCCCAGTTCTAAGAAGACGCTTGATCGCGTGGTTAAAACAGGCAACTTGGAAGCAGGACTCCTGGGTCTGTCCCTGCAAGCACTGAGAGACTCAGCTCCACCCCTGCACACGGCAGAATGAGCCATTGGAAACCCATCCTCTCACCCCTCCCTCTCCTCCCCCAGCCCTAACTCACCATTGCAAACAGGTTGTCATAGCCCTTGACTTTTGTGGGGACCTTGGAGAATTTCTGGTCGAAGGCATCGGAGATGTTGTGGGCTGGGTCGGTGGAAATGATGAGGACGCTCTCACGCACCTTCGACAGCTGCACGGCCAGGCTGCAGCTGTGGGGGACAAATCAATGGATATGAGAAGGAAAACAGCTGTGGAAAATCCATGGGGCTGGAGGGGTGAGGCGTGAGATATGGGGGCAGGGCATGATTCCCGCAATGGTAGATTCCCGCTCCCCTACAAATAGTCTGGTCTTCTATTCTCCCCTCCCCCAGCATAATGGTACATACCAGGTGCACCAGTAGAAGCCACCTGTTCCTTGGTGCAATGGTATATCCCGAGCACTCTTCACAAGTTGTCCCCCCCATCCGCAAATATGGTACATCCCACCCAACCTTATCTACAGGTGGCCACACTCTCCTCCCACCCCACAGTAATAGCACATCCAACCTCGCTATAATAGTATATCCCACCCCCTACAAATGATCTCACCACTTGCTCCCCTTACTAGTGGTAAATCTCACACCCCTCCCGTACACAATGGTACATCCCAACCCTTCTAGCTGACAGATGGTGTCAATTCTCCCTATATACTACCATGGTACAGTCTAATGGGGCTTCCCCCCCCCGCATGATGGTACATCCAACCCCTCCAAGTGGCCTCGCCACTCCCAACCGTCATCCCTCCCTCTCCAAAGTAATGGTAGATCCCAACCACTCCCCCTTCTCCCTACATAATGGTACTTCCCAACCCCTTCAGGTGGCCTTGCCACTCCCCCAACCGCTCCTCTTCCCCCCACATAATGGTACATCCCAACCCCTCCAGATGGCCTTGCCACCCCTTCTTCCCCCATAGTGGTACAGCCACGCACGCTCTCAGGCCCTCCGCCCCGCTGTAACAGTCTAACCCACCCCCTCACCTGCAGGTGGTTTTGCCCACTCCTCCCTTCCCCCCCACGAAGATCCACTTGAGGCTCCGCTGCTCGATGATGTTGCTCAGCGTCGGCTCTAGCGGTTCCACATCGGGGGCGTCCTCGAACTCGTCCGCCTCCGGCCCCCAGCCGGACCCCGCCGCCGCCATCTTGGAACCGGCTCACGTGACTCGGTACTGGGCCAGACCATTCGCGGAGGGAGGAAGCACAGAATGAACACGCACTTAGAGAAGACGGAGCTGTGCCGCCCTATCCCGTCACACCCGCTGTACTATCCCCGTAATCCACAGCAATGGTACAGCCCGACCACGCCCCCTCGTCATCTGACTGGGTCACTCAAGAAGCCCGCCCACCCTGATTTGGCCCGGAAAAATTCCGCCCCTTCGCCTCATCTGATTGGTCCCTACGACATCCGCCTTACGTGATTGGGCTAAAGAGAGGGGCTCTGATTGGTTCGTTGGATTATGGGACGCAGACAGCCTCACTTCCATCCAAAGGGCCCCTGATTGGAGTCGAGGTTCACGATCTGGCCGCCCATTGGTCCCGGTGCCTGCCATTCCTCTTGAGCGCGTGCGGGACCCGCGTCCCTGACGGGGACGCTCTCGCACTCCCAGCGTGCCTTGCGCCAGCAAAGCGCTCGCTCTCCCGACACCCCCCGGGGCTGGGGCTCGTCCCGTCGTGCCCCGCGGCCGGCGCTGGCTTTTCCCGACACCCCCCGGGGCGCGGCGGCGGTCTCCGCGGACAAGATGGCGGCCCGAGGGGGACGGGCGGCGGCGGCGGCTCCGCAGGGCCCGGGCGGCGTCAACATCTTCGCCAACGACGGCAGCTTCCTGGAGCTCTTCAAGCGCAAGATGGAGGCGGAGCAGCGGGGGCGGGAGGCGCCGGCCCAGGCCCAGGGGGGGCAGGAGGCAGCGGCCGCCGGGACGGTGGGGCCTGGGGAGGAGCCGGCGGCAGGGGCGGCCCCGGGGGACTCCGGGACTGAGCAGCAGCGGCCGCCGGAGGGGAAGAAGAGGAGCGGGAGCGCGCTCAGCTTCGTAAGGACCCGGAGCCCCGCTTCCCGCGCCTCGTCCCCCCCCTCCCCCGCCCCCTCCCCGGGCTCCGCCCCCCCTCGCACCCCTTCCCGCGCCTCGTCCCGGGCTCCGCCCCTCCCCGCCCGCACCCCGCGCCTCGCCCCCCCCCCGCCCGCACCCCTCCCCGGGCTCCGCCCCTCCCCGCTCCACAGTCTCCGTCCTCCACCCCCTGGGGCCTCTCCCATCCCATCTACCCCCGCCCCCCTCCCCGCTCCCCAGTCTCCGTCCTCCACCCCCTGGGGCCTCTCCCATCCCATCTACCCCGCCCCCGTCCCTGACCTCTCCCCCCACCCCGCTGCCTCCCTCACTCTGCTCCCTGGCCTCAGCGCAATCTCTTCCCCCCCCCCCCCCCCCACTTCTGGAGTCTCTCCCACACTGTGCTCCTCTCCCCCTGGGGCCTTCCTCTTACCCCGCTCTCCAGCCACAATCTTATCTTCCTCTTCCCCCAGCGCCTCCCAATCCCACCTCCTCCTCTTCCTGATATCAACACCCCCATCCTGCTGCCCCATGTTCCCTGGGGCCTCCCCCCTACCCCCACCAAGTCCCCATTTTCCCCCCCACTACACCCCACTTTTATTCTTCCTATCTCCCCCGGGGCCTCAAACTCCCAATCCCACTCTGGTCCCTGGGAGACCCTGACCCCCTTTTTCTTTCCTTTTCATCTTCCTCTCTTGCCCACTATGGGGCTTTGCACCTGTTCTCTTGCTTCCATCTCTCTCCTCTCATTCCCAGGGCCTCCCCTCCTCTCTCCCCATCCCAGGCCTTTACCTTCTTTCTCCTCCAGGGCCTCATCTCCCTCCCCCTCTCTTTTATCAGCCCTGTGGACCTCAAACTTTCCCGTCCCATGGGGGCCTGTGCCCAAATCCCAGGCACCTCCTTTTATTGTATAATTCCTTCTTCACCCCCCACCCCTCCTTCCCAGGACACCTGCCCCATCACTGGAGGTTCCACTCTTCTTCCCTTTCTCTAGCACATCTTTTCCCCTGGATATTTATCTACTCCCTGGACCACCTATCCTGCTAGCCTCCCCATCCTTATTCTCTGAGTCTGCAGCCTTCCCTCCCTTGTCCCTCTTTGTGGGGTGGTATTCTCCCCCCTCTGCTCCCCACTCATGCTCCTGATCCCCCTGCTGCTTTAGAACCCTCTGCATGTGAGGAAACCCATATTTCCCATCCTCGTTCCCTTTCCATAACGGGGGTCTCCTTCCCCTTACTGGCTGTCCTTATTCCACCCCCACCAATAAGCAAGTCCCCCTCGCTGAAGGCAACTTCTCCATCCCACGTGAAAAGTCTTTCCTCCTCTCCCTGTCCCTGGCATTTCTTCCTCCCTCCAATGCCTGCTAGTAGGTGCCCCGAACCTGATTTGTCTCTGGGATGTCTCTTGGAGAAGCTGTGGATGCATCTCCCCGAGGTTATCCTTTTCCATCCCCCACACGCCCAGCTTCATGGGTTAATTTCAACTAGTTGGCTGTGCGCACATGCCAGCACCAGAGGGGAAACGTTAATTGCTGGAGTCCTCAAAAAGTTCCTTCTGTAGAAGTGGACTGGCCAGTCCTGGGCGCAAGCTCTGGTGTGTGTTCTGAGTGCCCGTTAAGGAATGAAGTCATTACTAGAGCTTGTGCTTCATCAAGGCTGCCCCCTTATCAGATGGCTAATAATCCTTGGAGTTTATATAGTGCTTCAGAACATTGCAGTGCTAAGTAGCTAATCCTGAGCACTCCTTAGAGGTAAGTATTCTCCCTGATTTTGAGCTAGGGAAACAGAAGAGCTACTGCAAGCTGACGAAAGCCTTCTTGGGCTAGTAGCAAAGCTGGTAGGCATGACTCCCAGTTCAGAGTTGCAGCCCTCTGCTCTAACCACTAGGTCATACCCCATTTAGACCTGGAGGGCAAACTCGTCGTTCATGGTTACCTGCCCCTCACTGCCTTGAAAGCCAGCTGAGCTTGGAGAAGTTAGTTTTGTGCGCAACAGTCACTGCTGCGGAATGTAACGTTGTGGCAGGTTTGTCAGTTTGGGACTGGGAACCAGGCGCTCCCGAGTTCTGATCTCCACTCCCCTGCCGACTCTGTGGCCTTGGGCAAGTCCCTTACTCTTGCTTCACAGATTTGAGTGAGAATGAAGCAGTAAAGGGCCCACAAATGCTATGAGCTATTGCCGATACTTGCGGTATTTATAAAATAGAGGCTCTGGATGAAGCTGCTTTCCAAGGAGAGTTTTTTAGGGCTACAGAAGAAACTTATTCCAGCAATGACGTTTTCACTTCCTGACATGTGGGTGGAATTATCTCTTAGAGAAGTCTTGCTGATATATATATATATATATATATATATATATATATATATATATATATATATATATATATATATATATATATATATATATATATATATATATATTTTTAAACGCCTGGATCTTTACTCTGAAGAATAGTCAATTAAGATGTAATGTGTCAAAGGAACTCTTTTGCATCCGGGTTTGCACTGAATAGTGTGCTTCCTTAACCATTATTGGCGCTGCTCCCCGGTTGTGCTTGGGAGCGCATTAGCTGCAACTTCTGAAGATTGCAATGATGCTAAAGCCAATCCCCTGCCCTTCCATTACAATATCTAGGTCACTTATCAAACTATGATGGGGCTAAATGCACCTTAGGCCCTCTCCCCACAACTATGCTAGCTACAGCAAAGGTCAGAAACAGTTGTCGGGAGCTGGATGGGGACAATAAAGTGGGCGAGATAAAATAATGCAAAGAATAACCATTGCCTTTCCCAGTTGTCTGGTACCAGCTGTACAAGTGGTGATAGGTGTGGGTGAAAACTGCAGTGGTGTTTGCAAATGTTAAACAGGTGCAGAGCCTCAACTTCTTTGGGCTCCAGCGTTCAGAACTGGCCTCCACAGCTATTAATACTCCCCTTCCTTCCTGCAGTGCTGGCCACTCTCAGCCCCTTTGAAACCCCCTAGTAGAGTACATTGAATAGTCAGTAAGGCTAAGATTTTTGTGTCAGAAATTTTTAGTAAAAGTCACAGACAGATCACGGGCAATACAGAAATTCACGGAAGCCGTGACCTATGACTTCTACCAAAACTACCCATGACAAATTGGGGTGCTCAGCTGTGGGGTCCCCCCACCGCCCGCAGCAGTTAGGGAGCTATGGGGGGACCCTGCAGTCACGGAGATCGCTTGAAGTCACAGATTCCACGACTTTTGAAAAAATCGTAGCCTTAATCATTAGTAGCATTGCTGGCCATCCGGGTGCCTGCTTAATGAATAGGACAGGCCTCGTTTCACCAAGATATTAACATTATTCTGCAATGAGGCTATTAATATGCAAAAAAGTTATTCATGTGCCTGTGTACCTTGCTGAATCGGGCCCTAGCCAAGGTAAAGCTGTCTGCTCTGTGGCGTTCAGGACAGGCTCTAGTACTACGTTTTTCTAGTCCCTTCATGTTGAACACCCCTTACTGTCGGGCTGTTAGCGAGAGCTGTTTAACTGCCTTATAGAATATGGCCACCCCATGGGATGAATTTTGCACATTTACTGGTACTAAACCCTATTTTTGGATTTCATGAGCAGGCCAGTGAGTGGCCGAACATAGTACAGTAGATCTCTGAAAACTAGACCTGGATGATGATAGAGGCACAAATCTGAGCTCCCTTATGTGGCGCTAACGGCACTTTCATTCATAGAAAAATGGTCTGCAGTTTCCGTGTGCCAGGTCGCTGTATGCACTGAGCAGCAAAACCCCATTTTCCCTCTGCCTGCTCTAGCTCAGGGTCAACGGGGATTTTAGAGAATGAAAATCCAAGTGCGAAGGCTGTGGAGGAGAGTTTCCTGCCCTTCACTTTTTTGTGTATTAATTGGCTATGAAGTACCAATCGCACACATTGTGCTATCGAGCCCTGTCTCCCATTCCTAGCAATGTTGGGACTGGCGGTGAGGGAGATGGGCGTCACTCAAGGCTTGCAGTGCTATTGCAGCTTGGCTGGAAACGGGGAGCTGGGATCTTTTTTGGGGTAGGAGGAAGCAGGGATTTCATAGCATCTTGCCTTGCTCAAAAGTCTTTGCATAGTCAGGTTCAGACTTCGGTGAACAGGAGCAGGGTTTCCCCAAGGCTGTGGTTGGGAGTCACAGCAACCTGACTGACTGGATGTTGCCCATGAAGGAATGACTGACTCTTGGAGAGAATTATTCTTATGCAAAATGTTTGTCTTCCTCAGATTCCTACTTAGCTAATTACTGAATGCACATCATCTCGACTTACATCATTGCATAAAAATAATACCCCACTAGCTTTAGAAACTCGATGCAGAGATTTCTAGAGTGCCCGGAGCACTTCCTCAAGTCTGAAAATCCACATTGCTACTACACATGGGGCAGCGGTTTAACAGCAGATCGGTTTAGAGAGCTTCGGGTGATAGGCTTGCAATGCTCAGTGTCCCCTATTGATGCTTGCTGACGTCTGTAGGCGAAACCACTTAAGGCATATTTGAGGGGGTGGAAAAGGATGCATGAGGCTCGAAAAATGAAAGTTTCCTTGAGGGACAGCCCTGCTGTAATGGCTTATATTGGGATGGGGAGGAACTCTGGGTTAGGATTCCGAATCCCTTGCCATCTGTTTGCATTTGGATTAAACCAAACGGTGTGTCGGTAGCCAGCGGTTGGAAGTGCGTTTGTCTTCTCCTGGCATCTGCGGCTGTGCTGGGGAGTGCAGGCTGTAGGTAACGCTTGGCAGCTTTATTCTGAAGAACAGGCATGACGCGTTAAGATGATCTAATTGAAGGACTCCCTATTCCATTATATAGTGGGCAACATTACCCTTGCAGCTGCCAGGGCTCGTATAACGGTTGCAGTCTTCTGTCCCTTCACCCAGGTGGGCAAGCGGAGAGGTGGCAACAAACTAGCCCTGAAGACAGGAGTGGTAGCAAAGAAGCAAAAGACCGAGGAGGAGGTAAGTGGCAGAGGCAGGGTTGCCTAGTGGATAGTGCACTGGACTGGCACTTGGGAGACCTGGTTTCTGTTCCTGGCATTGCTTTGCTAAGTGCCCTTGGGCACTTCATGACCCTTTGTGCCTCCATTTAGTCATCTGTAACATGGGGTGATACTGATCGTTAAGCGCTTTGAGATCTCTGGAGGGAAGAGCTAGGGATGACCGTAGAACCTCCATTTTACAAACCAACTGGGAACTAAAGAGTTCATAAATTTGATGATCTCAAAGTGACAGTAGTTTCTAGTGCATAAGTTGCAGTATCATGCCCTGCATAGCTTGCTTGCTTGTCCTTCAAACTGCTGCAAAACGGTTTCCAGTGCATTGACCGCACTTTGTTCTTCGTCGACATTGCTTTCATTACGTGATTTCCCCATCCCACGTTGGGGGGTGGGGGGGGATGATTTGTGTAACTGGTTGTTTGTAAGATTGGTGTTGTAAAATGCAGGTTCTACTCTAATATTTATTATTAGAGATTGTAAACGTTCTTGAAAGATCAATCAAGGCGCATTTCTGGGCAGCGGGTTCTGGAGTGAAATGAATTCTGAGTGACCCAGGTCCTGTGCTGCTTGGAGGAGACTTCGAGCCACCTTTATACTCCCCTATTCTGGGGCTGGGTTAAGGGAGACTGAATAAGAGTGTCTACGTGAACCTATTCTGGGTTATTTGCCCATGTATCGAAGTCATTCTGTCCATGTGAACACTCCAAGTGGGCCTGCTTGTGTTTAGATTAATCCACTTCCAACGTGGCAGTTTTGGGCTATTTCCCTGTGCAGACAAGCCCTCAGTTAGAAGAGCCTCTGAACCGCTCCCAAGTTACACTGTTTCCTGGGGCCCTCGGAAGCAGAGAGTATCTGCAATGCTACATAGCCATGCTCCCATCCCACCCCTCGGCTGAGGGCAGATGGGCCATTGTAGAGCCCTTGTGGTAATTGTACACCAACGTCCTACGCAGCGGAGATTTGCAGGGAGTGCCTTTTAAGCCATCAGTGGTGAAAGGGGCTTCAGTATAACAGAGTCAAGCTATGTATGGGATTAGAACAGAAGTTTGGTGCCAGGCCTCCGGGGTTCTATTCCTGGCATGAGAAAGGGGCTCTGGTGCTCAGAGCAGAGGTGGGGCAGGGAATCAGCGTTCTTTGGGTCTGTCCCCAGCTCTGGGCAGGGTGGGTGGGGCCTAGCGATCAGAGTTGGGAGTCAAGATTCCTGGGTTCTAGTCCTGCCACTGACTTGCTGTGGCCTTGGGCAAAAGTCTTCCTGTCCGTGTCCGGCTACTTTATCTGGCAAGGGTGTTGGCAGGTAGCTAATTAGTGTAAAGCACTTTGAAAATGAAATCCACTCAGTGCATGTGTTTTGGTTACAACCTTTGAAGCCCCCCTCCTCCTCCCCCCCCCCTTTCTCTCTCTCTGCAGGTTTTGACAAGTAAAGGAGATGCCTGGGCCAAATACATGGCAGAAGTGAAAAAATACAAAGCCCACCAGTGTAGCGATGATGACAAAACGAGACCCCTTGTTAAATAGCCCTTCTTTCTGCTGACTTCCGTGAGGACGCTCTGTTGTACATACTTATTTAAAACAGCGAAGGAGGGTAGCTAGTCACTGCGAACTTAACACCGCTGTTTCTAGCATTGGCTCCAATGGATGGTTCCCACAGACGTTTTTTTATATGCCCAGGCGCACCGAGACTTTCATTAGTCTGTCGTTTACTTAGTTTTGTTTTCGTTGGTTCCTTCTGGGAAGTACGGACTCTGAATTAGTTGTAGCTTTTATTTTTTTTAAAAGAATCCAAACTAGTGGAATCCCGACAATGTTGTGTATTTCCGCGGCTGTCAAAGCAAAATCTAACCACCAGCTCTCGCGTGTGAGATACAACTCGCTTCCACATCCGTACACAACCAAGAACCTGTCCCACCACCCCTGCTCTTCCCTCTCACCCACTGAGGACTCCAGCCGTCTCAGCAAGTTGAGCTTCATACTAGCTAACTTCTTTGAGTAGAAACCGTAGGCGGTAGATGGCAGGCATCAAACTCCATTATTAAAGGTAAATGTGGATGCCGCAGATGCATTTACTCATTAAAGACCTTGGATATTTTTAAGCTGCTCCTGCTTTGTTGGGTGTCTTTGATGCCAGGGCTACATTCCCTGCAGCCTTGTTGGAGGGTTCCCAGTTGGTTCCTTGCAATACCTTTGCTCTGTTACCCTTCTCGGCGTTTTCAGGACCAATCAAGGGTTACTGGGTTTCCAGGCATCTATTCTGCGATGCTGGTTTCTCTCCCCACCTTCACACAACTTCCCAGCGGTTTCAGGCAGCCCGATCACTGCCTGCCTAACACACTCCTGTGACTGCAACCCCGCAATTGCTACCTGTGTAATGGGAGGGGTGTTTCTCAGAACTAGTCAAGTGAAAGGGAGGGCTCTGGTCGCTGCTGTAAGCTAAGCAGCTTGTAACTTGTCACCAGTGGGTGGTCTCATGAGGGTCAGGGAGTGCCCGGGGAGGGGAAACAGACTGAAGTGTTAAAAACTTGCTCCTGAAGACTCAAATCAACGGTGGCAAGGCCTCTTACAGCAGCCTGATCACAACTGGGCCATGTCCTCCTGGTGGGGCTTGCACTAAATCAGAGTGACATGAGCTGTAGGCCTGGCTGGAAGTCAAACCCCTGGCTTGCTGCAGCTGTGACCAAGTCATTTCAACTCTGCCTTTCTCCCTACTCACAAGATCCTTACTTCAAAGTTGGGGGGCAGGAGAGTTGCTACAGTGCTGTGAAGTCTTAAACTCCAGCTGTAGGCAGTGGTGAAGGCTGCAGGTGTTGCTAGCAAGATCTGCCAGGTGGAGGCCATCTCAAACTAAATCCCCACCTGTAATGAAGTGATGGCTTAAAGCCAGGGCCTGCAGCTTGTAACCCACTGCTTTAGCCTGAGGGCCTCTGCTCTTGGCCTTTATTTCCCCAGCAAGTGGGGCATCAGGTTAGGTTTAAATCTCAGGCCCATTGTGCCATTTTCATCCACTCGCCTTCAGTTGGCTCTTCTCCCCTGTCCACAGTGAGCACCTGGAGATGCTCTGACCTGGCAGCAGCTTTGAAGATAGAGAGGTGCAGCTGCCAATTAATCCTGGAATATTTTGGGAGCCAGATTTTCCCCAGGGATGGCCCTTGGCATGAGGAGCTGGGGGAAGGGTGTAGTTTCCTGTATCTTCTCTCTGTCAGCGTGGGAGGGGGAAGCTAGATCCCCTAATCAGTAGAGATGAGTGACATGACTCTCTTGTGGCTTATAGCGGGTATCCTACCTAGGGACGGCTTTAAGTGGACAGCTGGGCCTTGGAGCTGCTGTGACCTGTCCTCTGTGGCTGTCCACCCGATTCATCCCTCTTTGTAACAAGCTTACGGGCCAAGCTCAGAACCACTGACAATTTTTTCTTAAGACTGGCTTTGTAAAATAAACTCCTGTTGTACATACTGCCGTGGCGGTAGGTCTGTTTCCCAGGAAGTGTTGCTCTGTTTTCTGTCTAAAGCCATTAACAGGTAGAGCTGCTGTAAATGGAGCCCAGTAAGCTGTTGACTACAGCATGGCTTCCCTAGCTGGAGAAAGAGGGTGGTACCTACCTCCTGGGCGGGGGGCTGAGGTAAGTGCTTTGAGCTCATTGGGTAGGAGCTATGGAAATAACCAGGGGTTATGTCTACACTGCACCATTGACCTAGAATCCTCCCAAACCCCCTTTCTGTCCCATAGGAGCGTCTGAGGTGGGTTTGAGGGTGTTCCAAGGCCAGGTTAGCTAACTCCGCTGGGGAGGTGGATTAGAACCCAGACAGGAATCCACAGGCTTTGCAGTGAGGAGGCAGGCTGAAATACTCCGGTGCTGCTTGTCCTCCAATGCTCTTGCCCCAATTCTCTGCCCTGAAAAGGGCGTTTCTCCCATAATCGACTGGGAAGGAATCCCAGAGAACGCAGGGCTAGGCCCCCAGACACACAGGCGAGTGCAGAAACTGTGAGGATGTGGTTCAGTGCTGGGGGGGACACACCCAGACACCGCTCCTCCAGGTTAATAGCAGTGTGGACATGTAGCCTTGAGACCTCAACCAAGACCAACGGCCCTGTTTGTACGTGGTCAGAGTCCTGGCCCTGAAGAACTTACGACTGACAACCTTGGCGTGGGCTGGGAAAGGACTTGTCCGATGGCACTAGCAGAGCTGGGGTTTGAACCTGTTTCCTGACTGCTAGTCTCGTGCTCTAGCTCCTGGCCCACAGTGCCTGTCTTGCAAGGGGGAAAGGAGCTAAATAGGGAGAGTGCGACTCACGAGGGGAGTCAGTATTGTCCCAGGAACGGTGAGTGCTGGCTAGCCCTCAAACCACACTCCAGCAAACTAAGGATCAGCAAGTGGTAGAAGAAAAAAATAAACCAGGCCAGGGAGGGCCCAGTCCCAAACCGCCCTCCCAGCTAACGGCGTGAAGTTAAAGACAGCAGGAGCTGGTGGCCCCAGCTGCTGCAACCGGTTTTGATGGTGGGGAGCAGTTTTGGGTGAAGAGACCATAGGTCCAGGTGAAATCTCCCACACGCACGGCTGATTTCAGCAGCTAGCACTGCCATTCTCTCTGGGACACGGCCTGGTCTATCAGGAGCAGTTTAGGCCCGTGCTCCTGACTGATTTCCAGCTGCATGAAGTATTTACTGTCCCCCAGCAAACCATTCCAGTAGTTGTATCTGCTCCTGTATGGGGCGGGAGGCGATGCAAGTGGTCGTGACAGAGGGCTACAGGAGTCTTAAATGTGGTCTAGTGCTGCATCTTGTCAGGGTTGGGTGGCTGTTCCTCACCCGGACCTAGGGCTGACATGTCCCTCCTTCAGCGGTGTGTGCTGTGACCAGGCCATTGTAAGATACTCTGCAATCAAAGCCGGGAGGCTGAACGGTACGAGAGGCTTACCACCAGAAATCCACACAGCCGAGCACTCATAGGCAATCTATTTTATTGTTCATTTCCAATGCAATGTACATCAGTCTTAACGTTCAAGCGCTAAATCCTTGTTAAGGACAATACATAACTGGAAAAGCCCTTTCACGCTTCTGGCCGGGGAGCCACTAACAGAGGACAGGGCAGCCCGTCCAACCGGCAACTCACTCAAAATGGTGCTAACCCCTGGTGGGCCGGGCCGATTCCTGCACTGCGAGCGGCATCTGACAGCCGCGTGCGTGGAAGGCAAGCGAGCTGGCTTCGCTAGGGTGGGTTTTAAGTCTCAAGGCAACAAGAGAAGCTCCTGGTGCTCCCATCATGCGAAAGAAAACTTCCTATTTCATGGAGCAAACGGCCTCTGTTTTCAATTTTCTACTCTCGTCGTTTTGATTAGTCGTCATTGCCTTGTGAGCCCGCTAAGGCAAATCTGCAGATCGTAGAGTTTAATGACTGGTATTAAAGTTGCAGTCTCAAAGGGAACAAATGAACCGCTGCCCTGCCTTCAAAAAGGAGAAAATCAATCAAAAGCAACTGCCCTTTACCTGGCAGACACTTAAAATAGCACGAGGGAAGAAATCTGCATTCAGTTATTTAAAGCCATTCAGTTGTGACACAATAAAAACCACCTTGTGCCAAGCCAATTGGGCTTAACGGAAATAATTTATTTTGGGGACCATAAAACCTTCTGGGGGTGGGAGAAATTCCTCCAGGAAATAGCTTTGTTCGGGCAGATGTGCCAGCTGGAATATTAAAACACTGTCTGATTAGAGATTATTTTCACCAAAGCAGAAGAGAAAATGAGCGGGGTTGGGTTTCCCTTCCTCCTTAAACCCAAGATTTACGCTGAGGAGGTTAGCGCCTTTACGGGGTGCCATTCATCGTGCTAGAATCGCAGAGTCCTGCTGGAATGGTGCTAGTTTAAAGCCACCCACTAAGGTTGCTTCTCAGGCACTCCTGTTTGAGGAACAGCGGGTGGGGAGCCCTCGGGGACTTATTTTCATCATTCCAGCCCATTTGGGGTGGGCGGTTTGGTTTCAGTCAGCCAAGGGGTTAAGCGCAGCTGCCGCCATCCAGGGGAAGGAAAAAACAGGTGCTAAAGAAGCTGAGTTGTGACTATTTAAAGCAGAGATGGACAAAAAACAACAAAAAAAAAAACAAAAAAAACCCTAACCAAGCTAGATGTCGAGCAGCGCAAGCCAGCGGCTCTTGCCAGCACCTCTACGATCTTGCACCTTCTGCTTGTAACGGAGGAGATCAGCACCTACTTTTATTGAACCTCATCCGTTTATCTCGTTCACCGCTGCGTTACGCTAATATCGCCACACTCACGAAGGGGCCGCAGCCGAACAGCACCTCCCCCCCATCCCCATCAGAGCCAGGCCATGCTTGCTAAGGAGCTACTCGGAGAGGCTGCGGAGCATGGGCGGGTGCTGCTTTCTGGGAGGGCCCAGGAAGGGAACTTTCGATACCTCAGCCTGACACACTAATACAGAGATGGTAAGAGGCAGCTTTTAACTGACATTCAGTCGGAGCGACATTCTGACGGCTCAGGACGATCCGCGAGGCAGCAGGGCTGGAGTTCCTTGCCGTCTGAGTCTTTGGTGTAACCCGTGAGTATGCAAAACGAACAGCTCCCAGCGCGTCCGACCTCTCCTCACCACCAGCCTCGAAGCATTAGCGTGGGCCACGACAACGCCGCTTGGCCTCAATTCGTCTCGTAGGAGGCCAGCAGAGCAGCATCCACCGGCTCCATGCAGGAGGGACAGGTGAAGGAGCGCATCAGCCAGTCGTCGATGCAGTCCACGTGGTAGATATGCAGGCAGGGCAGGAACCGGATGGGGTCTCCGTACACGAAATCCAGCATGCAGATGACGCACCTATGGCCAGAGAGAGGGGAAGTGCTGTTAGCTCGCCGTCTGCAGGGGAGATACCTGGCCCCACTGTCTCCATCACTGCCCCGGGGGCTTTACCCCCCGACGTTTAGGGGCCGGTTAAGCTGGAGCAGCCTTGAGGCTGTTCTACTTCATGTTTGGCTTCCCACAAGCCCTGGGAAGAGAGAAAAGCCCCTTTCTTCTGCCAGAGCAGAGGGGGGCAAACTACGGCCCACGGGCCGACCGTCCTGGCTGGCTCCTGGCCAGGGAGGCTAGCCAGCCCCCGGCCCCTCCACTGCTGTCCCCCATCTGCCGCAGCCTCACCTCGCTGCCAGCGCTCTGGCCCGCCCCTTCTGCCAGGCAGCGCGGCGGCATGGCTGGCTCCGGCATGGAGCGGGTGGGTCCCGGTGGGGCAGTCAGGGAGCAGGTGGGGGGGGGGGGCGCGTCAGGGGACGTG
Source organism: Chrysemys picta bellii (assembly GCF_011386835.1). Taxonomy (NCBI): domain Eukaryota; kingdom Metazoa; phylum Chordata; order Testudines; family Emydidae; genus Chrysemys; species Chrysemys picta. Next base: position 2,984,115 of record NC_088812.1, on the reverse strand, counting down.
GAACCGGGAGGGTTGGATAGGCATGGGAGTCCCAGGGGGCCTGTGGGGGTGTGGATAGGGAGCGGGGCAGTCAGGGAGCGGGGGGGGTTGGATAGGGTGTGGGGTCCCCGAGGGGCGGTTAGGGGTCAAGGAGCAGGGGGATTTGGATGGGTTGAGGGTTCTGAGGGGGGCAGTCAGAGGGCGGGACGTGGGGGGGGGGGGGGGGGCAGGGGCCAGATTGTTTGGGGAGGCACAGCCTTCCCTACCCTGCCCTCCATACAGTTTTGAAACCCCGATGTGGCCCTCGGGCCAAAGAGTTTGCCCACCCCTGATATAGAGACTCCCAGCCAGCTCCCGGGCATGCTCAGAGGGAGGGGTCTTGACCCAGTAAGCTGATGCCCACAGCTGAGTACAATCAAATGCCTCTGGACTTGATGCCAGGCACTGCAAGGCTGCATTCGACCAGCATTCTACCTCCCACAGCGCCCCGGACTAGCTGCTCCCAAGGAAGGTGAAAGCGACCCCCCTTCTCTCCCCCCCTGCCCCATCTGAGCAGGGTGAACCCAGATGAACACAGCATTCAAGGTGGTGGCGAACGGATAGGATAGCAAAGTGAGTTCCAGTCTCATTTTCGCACGCCTGTAAGTTTAATACACTGGCTTTTGGACTGGGCAGTTTTCCACTTTGATTTCCTGCCCCATACAGGAAAGCTCCTCAAGCATTTGAAATCTACGCATCTGTCACCTAATAATTCCCTGCCCGCACAGGAGCCTGGGGCATGAGGGCAGCTTGATCTCTCGCCTGTTCTCTGCCTGGAGCAGAGTTGAGTCTCCTGACGATTGAAATGCTTTAATGGCCTGTAACATACAGGAGGTGAAACTAGAGGATCTAATGGGCCCTTCTGACCTTAAGCTCTATGAGAGACAACAGAGGGAGTACAACCGGCGCCCTATTCGAAACAGAAAAAGACGGGTTACTTCCCACCTCAGCCTCCCAATGGGAGACTCTCTCAAATACCAGCTGAACTCTGAAACGCCAAACGTAACAAGCAGTAGCTCTCATGGAGGCTTGGTTCTGTTTGGTGAAGGGTTTGAAGATAAAGTGGGATTAGCCCACCGGATAGAAAAATATTTGCAGAGGGCAAACTGCATGCTGGCTGCTCTAGCAAAGAGGTGTGAGGACCAAGTCCTTGTCCTCAACGACTTTCCATTCTAGGCAGACGTTATCCAGCCTTGTGGAATACCACAGGCTTGGAGCTAGTAAGTTGTTTTCCCTCGAGGAGTGAGTGGATTTTCTGCCAAGCCTGGAAAGTTTCCATGACAATTTTGGAGTTACCGCAAACCTAGGCAGTAAATTCGAAGGACTGTTTAGCCATGCATTGGGGCGGATCGTTCAGCTTTATGGCGATTGCCGTCAGCTCACAGCTCAGCCGGGGGCTAAGAGAAGAAACAAAGGGTGTCGGACGCAAAGGACTTACTCTTTCACTTTTTTTTCCGATGGTTCTGTGCCCGGATCGAATATCCCTTTGGGCAGGTGCTGTATCAGCCCGATCCTCTGGGCGATTCGGATCTGTTCTTCCTCCGTTAGCTGCGTGGCAAGTCGGGTCTGGCTCGGCGTGGGGTGATACACTGGGATTGGCTCGTGTTCCTTCAAAATTAGAAGACAGAGTTCATTACCCTGGTAACAGGCACCCAGGGACTGAATGTCCCCCCTCCTCCTGATTTTAATAGAAAACAAACCTGTCAGGGATGGCTAGGTAGACTCAACCCTGCCTCAGCATGGTGGGGTTGGACTAGATGACTTCTTGAGGTTCCTTCCGGCCTGGCATTTCTATTATGCTATTTAAGGAGTAAGTTTTGCAGTCTATCCAACTAGAAAACTTGAAGTGCCCTTATTTATACTGCAGTAGCAACCAGGAGCCTCAGTCCTGGATCAAGACCACAGCACGCAAGGTGCTGTACATTGTTTAGGTGAATTACCGTAGCATCCAGTACCCCAGTCATGGATCAGGACCCCAGCGTGCTAGGCGCTGTACAAACAGACCCCCCCCCCCCAAAAAAAAACAAGAAAAAGACAGTCCTTGCCCCCAAAGTGATTCCAATCCAAGGGTAAGACGAGATGACAGATGGATAGAAACAGACAGGGAAGCCCAAGGAAACAAGACTGGTCAGCATGACGGGCGGCGCATCAGCACAGCAGCTGCCTAGCTGGTGTCAAGGTTTCTACAGGCCTCACGACAGGGGGGAGTTTTCAGAGCCCTGTTATTTGCCTCCCACCGCAGGGCTGTGGGCAGTTCTTCATGGTGTTACTGAACTCAAGCACCAATGGAGAACACCAACGTTGCTCCCGAGGAAACGCCAGGCCGGAGAGCCGGCCATTTCAGGCTGACCCACCCAGCCAGATGCCAGGATCTGAGGGGCACAGCGTCAAGCCCTTCATCCAGAAACGCACATGCTAATCCCTCCCCCACACCCCCAATGGGTAATACACTAATCCCTCCCCCTACAACGACAGAGGACACCAACTGGGCTCTCATGCGGCTTCAGACCTGTCTGGTGTGTCTGTACCAAGGCGATAGGTGCCTTAGGCCATGTCACTCAGGTAGCTGCATTATGCCGACAGGAGAGAGCTCTCTCGTCGACAGAATAAAACCAGCTCAAGGAGCGGTGGTAGCTAAGTCAGCGAGCGCTGTGCACCTGAGCCCTTATGCGGGCAAAATTGGGGGAGGGTTTCCACACCACTGAGCAATAAAACTTTTGCCAACGTTAAGCACTAGTGTAGACACGGCCTTAGAGTTTACATGGCTCTGAGCATTGGGCAGATCTCTTCCAATCTAATGAGGTGTTTCTACAGCACCCAGGAAACAGCTGTGTCTTGAGGGTGGAGACACCAAGCCTGGAGAGGAATGTTTAGGGTGGAGCTAGACTGAAATTGAGCACAGTATCAGGGTAGTCATCCCTAGGGAGACTGTGAAAAGCCCCATTGCTTGGGGTGTTTCAGACTAGGTCCAAAGGCCTGGGAATAGCCCATGGGGACAATCCCAAGCTGGACAAGCCAGGATTCTCTGCCTCCCAGTTTGCAGGAGGTGCTGATAGGAGCTGGTCGGAAATACAGCTTCTCTGGGAATGCCAGAGCCCCACGGCCAAAGCCAGCGCCCGCCAAAGGCTGGCAAGGGGAAGAGAATATGCCTGGAACCCAGGAGTTCTGGGGAGGGTCCTGCTGGCTCCTGGTGCCCAGCCATGCACCCATACAGGACTGGGAATGCGGCTGGCTAGGTCAGGTAGGAGACACCCCCTACCTCCTAGTACCCTTCCCAAAGGAAGCCCGCACTGGGCCGCCCCCAGCACACCGCGTGAGCTGCACCCCCACCCCTGGAAACTCTCCCTGGGCCACATCCCTTGCTGCTCCCCTCCCCCAGCTGCACAGCCAGCTGCCCCAAGAGCTCCCCCTGGGGCTGCAAACCCCCCATAGGCCCCGTGGGTCACACCCCCGGCAGCAGGGCGAGCTTCTCCCATGGGCCACGGCGCAGCCCCCCTCCCCACCCAGAATCCCATCCCCATGGGCAGTAGCCCCCTCCTCCCAGCTCACCCCCCCCCCAACTACTCAACTCTCCTGGGAACGCCCCCATAGGCCTCGGTGTCCCCCCCCCAGAGCCAACCCCCAACTGCTCCCCACGGCTCCCCCAGCTCATGAGCCGCTCCTTCCCCTACAGGCCTCCCCAACGCCCCCCCCACACACACTCTCCCGGCATAGCCTCTCCCTTGGGCTCCCCGCCATGGGCCGCCCCTCTGCCTCCCCTACCCCCAGACTTCCTCCCATGACCGCCCAGCCCCCGCCTTCGCCGCCCCATAGGCCCCCCAGGCTCCCCCCGGGCCTATGACCCCCCAGCCCCTTCGGCCGTCCCCCCCATAGGCTCCCCCCGGCCGTCCCCCCCATAGGCTCCCCCCAGGCTCCCCTCCCGCCGTCCCCCCCATAGGCCCCCCCAGGCTCCCCCACCCCCCCACGGGCCCCATAGGCCCCCCAGGTTCCCCCCCCCCCCGGGCCTATGACCCCCCAGCCCCTTCGGCCGTCCCCCCCATAGGCCCCCCAGGCTCCCCCCCCCATAGGCCCCCCAGGCTCCCCCCCCGGCCGTCCCCCCCCATAGGCTCCCCCAGGCTCCCCCGCCCCTCACGGGCCCCCCAGGCTCCCCCCACGGCCTATGACCCCCCCAGCCCCCTCGGCCGTCCCCCCACGGGTCCCCCATAGACTCCCCGCTCCCCCACGGGTCCCATAGCCCCCAGGCTCCCCCGCCCCGTACCTGGTAGGGGGGCGGCGCCGGGGGGGCGGCGGGTCCCCGGGCCCCAGGCTGGCCCCGTCCCCCGAGTCGTTGAGCAGCGAGAGGTCATCGGCCGCCTGCGAGGAGAGGCAGTTCCCCATCCCCGGCCGGACTCTGCCACCCCCGGCCCTCCGCTGGGGGGAGGGGCAGAGAGCGACGCCGTCTGCTCCCCCCGCCCCTCGCCGGGCAATGGTACCGCCCTCCGCCCCGGGGCATCACGGGAATTGGAGTGCTGGCGGCCTTCGCGGGGTTCCGCGCGTGCGCAGAGGGGGAGAGCGTGTGGGATTGGGAGGGGGGAAGCAATCAGCGAGGACGGGGGAGAAGGGGTAGGAAAGAGGAGGGGCAGGTATGGAGTTAGGGGAGGGGGCAGAGCAGGGAGTGGCTGGGTCAGGGTAGGGGAAACAGGCTGTGAGGAAGGGGCTGGGGAAGGGGGAGAAGAGGGGAAGGGGCAGTGTGGAAGGGATGAGAGGGGGTGTAAAGAAGGGGAGCCCCCCACATGCCCCTAGTGCCAAAAGGCTGACAGCATTTTGTTCCATTTGGGAATCGATTTGATTCACCCCACATGACCTTCATAGTTTGGGAACATACCTATCCTTGGACTAATCGCACCACTTTCTCCTGTCTTGATCCTACCCACTTGGCCCTCATTTGCTTCTTCAAGGTGCATGAAGAAAGCCTGGAAGATTTTTTCTTTTCCTTGTCTTATACAATTGCAGAGTCATCATCAAATGCTGGCATCGAACAGAGGGCAGAGTTAAGGTTGTCTGGTCTGGGAGTGACTGAGCAGGGCTGGTTTGCTAGGGGAGCAGGGTCCCCGGCAAGAGTGCCAGGCAAGCAGAGTGGGGCAAGCCCCCGTGCCCCAACCCCACTCCCCAGAAGGAGCACCGGGCGGGTGGGCAGAGATGGGCGAGCTCCTGCGCCTTGACCCCATTTTCCCAGCAGGAGCGCAGGGGAGGGGTCCCTCTTGCTCTGGTTCTGGCCAGGGCCCCACAAAACCATAATCCACCTCTGGACTCAGGACACCTGGGTTCTATTCTGGCTTTGCCACTGACCTGCAATGTGACGTTGGGCAAGTCGCATCCTTTCTCTCTGCCTCAATTTCTGCTCCCAGCCTGTGTATCTTCCCTATTTTGAGAGTAAACTCTTTGAGGTGGGGATTGTCATTGTCTTTCTATTGTCTTACACACAAGCCTGTACTGTGCAAACCCCTGTGTGGACACATTTATCTCTGTTTAAAACTGATCAGAGTGGTTTAGTTGATGAGGGCAAAACTAAAGCAATGTAAGCCACATTTCAACCAATTTAAAACATCCACTGTTGTAGCGATTTAACCAAAATTGGTTTAAAAATGACACCTATAGTTAAACCAGTATGAGTGTGTGTAGACCAGGCCTCAGGTATGTACAACCCATGTGACAGGTTAGATACTACTGTACCCTAAATCCCATTCCCCTTCCAAAGCTGTGCTAGAACCCAGGAGTCCTGGCTCCCAGCTCTAACCACTAGACCCCACTCAGAGATAGAACCCAGGAGTCCTGGCTCCCAGCCCCCTGCTCTAACCACTAGACCCCCCTCCCCAGAGCTGGGGAGAGAACCCAGGAGTCCGGCTCCCAGCCCCCCTGCTCTAACCACTAGACCCCCCTCCCCAGAGCTGGGGAGAGAACCAGGAGTCCGGCTCCCAGCCCCCCTGCTCTAACCACTAGACCCCCCTCCCCAGAGCTGGGGAGAGAACCCAGGAGTCCTGGCTCCACCCCTCAATCACAGTTTGGTTCAACAGATTGAGGGAAGGGGGCGTGGCTATTGCCTCGCGTGGCTATTGCCTCTCTTTGGGAGCCGAGCCCGCCCCTTCCTCCTATCACGTGACCGGTACCCGCTTCTTTCCCCACCATGTGACCCCCCCTCACTTTCCCTCCCTCCCTCCCGTCACGTGGTGCGGCCGCCAGCGGGCGGGGAACGGCGGCCGGCCGGGGTCAGCGCCCGCGTGTCGCGTTCGCCTCGTTTTGCCGCCGCCGCTGCAGCCGCCTCCCTCCTGGGCCGGGCAGCCGGAGCCGCCGCCAGAGCGAGAGAGGCCGCCGCGCCCGCCCCTGGCCGCCGGGCAGGTACCGCCGCGCCGGGCCGGCTAGGCCGCAGCGCCCGCCGGGGCCTGCGAGAGGCGGGCGGGGGCAGCGTGGCCGCTGGGCGCGGGGAGCCGGGGCGGGCGCGCGGCCGGGAGGGGCCCTGGGGGAGCTGAGTGAGCCGGGGGGTGGGGGGGCTGGAGGAGCAGCCGGGGGGGGTGGGAGAGGATGGGGGGGCTGGAAGGGGCGGGGGGAGCTGAGTGAGCTCGGGGGGGGAGCTGGAGGAGCAGCCGGGGGGGGGGGGGGGGAGGGGAGCAGAGGGTGTCTGGGGGGGTTGGGTCACGGGGGTAGGAAAGTGGGCGAGCCCAGGTGGAGGGGGGGGCGTTGGGAGATCAAATGTGGGGGGGCCAGGATGGAGCCCAGAGGGGCGGGACGGGAGAGGATGGGGGGCGGGAGGAGAGGATGGGGGTTGTTGGAAGCTGGCAGGAGGAGGGCGAGGGGACAGGCTGGGGGGCTGGAAGGGCAGGCGGGGTGGGGGGGAGAGGATGAGGGTTGGGGCGGGAGACGCAACCTGGGGGGGGAGGGGAGAGGATGGGGGGTTGAGAGTGGGGGAGAGGATGGGAGGCTGGAAGGGGCGGGAGGAGCAGCTGTGGGGGAGGGAGCAGAGGGTGTCTGGGGGGGTTGGCTCATGGAGGTGGGGAACTGGGTGAGCCCTGGTGGGGCGGGGGGGGGGTCGTTGGGAGATCAAATGTGGGAGGCCAGGATGGAGCCCGGAGGAAGGCAGGAGGACCCTCAAGGGGTGGCTGGGGGCGGGGGATGAGCTATTTGGGGTTGGGGTCAGTCACTGGAGGATGTAGGGTGTGGGGGAGGAAAGAAGCATTTGGGGTAGGGGGACCATGGATGGATCCCGGGGCTGTGCCTCTTTCTGGCCTGAGGGCCGGGGTAGTCCAGCCTCAGGGGTGTGGTAAGATGGGACCCACTCTTCTTTCCCATCAGCCTAAAATGGCACCACACAAGGTAACCCCAAGAACTTGCCTCATCCTGTAGCTTGGTGAGGCTGGAGAGGGGGATTTGGGGCTGGATCAGCAGGGATTGGGAAGGGGGCCTGTTTAGAAAAGGCAGGCCCAGAGCGTTGGTGGGTTAGGAGGAAGTGGGGTCTACTCTGGAAAGGGTGGGGCAGAGAGGAAATGGTGAGGGTGGAGGCTCTCTCCACTGGCTCTCGGCTGTGACTGTTGGTAGAGGAGCACTGGTTTCCATGAAAACTCCCACTCACTTATTTTTAAGGGAAAGAAGATGGGGGGCATAGCCCTCCAAAAATCTCTTGGTCTCTAAATCCACCGAGTGCTCTTCTTCTGCTGAGCTCCCCACGTGGTTTGGTTTCCTGGTGATAAGCATTTGGGGGGACCATAGAAGTTTGGGGTTTCCCCCTACCTATTGCTCCCAGTGCCCCCAGTAATTTGTTCTCCAGTCCAGTTCCAAATATCCTAAATGATGGTGCTTCCCTTGGGAAGTTGATTCCACAGTGCAGTAGATCCCTTGCAATTAGGAAACATTTCCCATTGTCACCCTAAACTTTCTCCGTCGGTTTCCCTGACATTATTCCTAGATCCCTGGAGATGGATGTGATGCTGCTGGGGGGAGCAGAAGCGTGTGCCTCTTCCATCTAGGGTGACCAGATAGCAAGTGTGAAAAATCAGGACAGCCGGTGGGGGATAGTAGGAGCCCATATAAAAGAAAAAACCCAAATATCAGGGCTGTCCCTATAAAATTGGGACATCTGGTCACCCTACTTCCATCCAATGAGGGCCTGATCTAGCAGCCACTGAAGCTCCTGGGAAGACTTCCATTGATTTAAATGTGCTTTGGATGGCGATCTAGCTCTGTAACATGTAATGCTAATATCCCCACTAAACCCACCCTCCAAACCCTAAAACAAAAATAGCATTTTCAGTACATCTAGTCCCTGCAGAAGCAGCAGAAACTTTTCTTGCCTCTGTATGAAGGCAGGCAGGACCTACATGCATTGCCAAGTCCTTTTCTTAGGCAGTGGATCAGAGCGGGGTCCAGTCATAGCGAGTGCAGGTCCATCCTGGCTGACAGCCGGAGTTCTGCAATGCCTTATGATCTTCGGTGCAGTTGAGTGAGATGCTCTGAATGGAGTGTCATTAACCTCGTTTCCTTCCTGTGTAGTTACAGCTCTGCACCATGGATTGGCAGCCAGATGAACAGGGACTACAGCAAGTGCTGCAGTTACTCAAAGATTCCCAGTCTCCTAACACGGCCACGCAGCGTGTTGTCCAAGATGTATCCTTGGAATAAGCCCCGTTCTGCGCTCGAGAAAGTCTTTGCAGAACCAAGTTGTGTATGTTTGCTGTGTAAATTGTGCTGAAAGCGAATGCCCTTTAAGTCGAGGTGCCCTGCATAGCCTTAAAATGGGGGGGAATTTTAGTACTCCTGTCCGTGGATTTATTTTGTTATCTTCGAAGAATCTGTGTCGCTGACATGCGGCTTGGCAGCGTGCCCATCTGATCCTTAATGTTGCGACGCTCTGGTCCAAACAGATGCTGTGCATCAGCCTTCCTTTAAAATCCCGGTTTGGGCTGTGAGCCTTTTTCTTTAACCTAGCGCTGTAGAAACTGAAGCAACTGAACCAATTCCCCGACTTCAATAACTACCTGATATTTGTCTTGACACGGCTGAAATCGGAAGGTACGTTGTCTGCTGTGATGAAAGTGGATGGAAGATGCGCGGGGACTTGTCCCTGTGCCGTTAAGTGTCTCTTATGTGCGAAATTCCTTCGCTGGGGATTGTTGGGATAACTCGCGTGAGCAAGAGAATAGAAAGTTGAGTGTTGGGAGGTGGGTTTCCTTGCCGGTGGGGGGTGGGCGGGCTCCACAGACATATCTGAGCTAGGCCCTCTTGCTTGTTAAATGAGCTTGTATCTGATCTAGGCCTGGCATCTTAAGCCCCTCAAGGTTCTTGCTGGAGTATCTTGTAAACTTGAAATTTTAATGCTTTAGAAATGATTTTTCCACAGGTGTTCTTGCAAAAACTAGGCTCTGTTGCAAGTGACTGGCTTTCCTAAAAACTTGGAGGTAGTGCTTAGAGTAGGGATCTGGGACTCCTAGGTTCTCTGCCTCTATATGAGATGAAGACTGGGTCAGTAGTTAAGCAGGAGATGGGAAGTCTGTGATTGTTAGGTACTGATCTGCCGCCCCCCCCATAGTATTTCTCTCTCACACACACACACTGTGAGGCAGGGAGGTGCTGTTATGCCCATTGTACAGATGGGAAACTGAGGCACGATGAGGATAAATGGCTTGCCCAAGATCGCTCAGGTGGAGCAGGAATTGAACCCATGGTTCTCTAACCACTGGGCCAGGCTTCCTCTCCAAGCTGATCCTGCAGTGTTCTGCTCCCAGCTGCGGGAGAGACTGTGGACTAGTGGTTGCAATAGGGGCACTGGGGGCCAGTACTCCTGGGTTCTATTCCCAGCTGAACTTGCTGAGATCTCTTCAGTAAGTGAGTTCACCTCCTGCTCATTCTGGGCCTCTTCAAAATGGGGCTGGTACTGTCTGTCTCAGGGGAAATGCAAAGCCTTGGAGTGCATCGTGAAGGGGGGTTGTGTTCGGAGAGGAATGGCAAGCCATTGTGTTTGGAGATGAAGGTATAGTGTGACTATAACAACAAAAGGCAGATAGCTGCATCCTAAACCTTTGTGTGCATTGAGATTATAGGCACGTGTACCTGGGAACAAACCCACATGCTTGATATCCTTTCACCCTACAGCCTGTTAGAGTGCTTAACCGACTCGATATGTATAGAAATCTCTTCTCCCCCAATCACTCACAGACATGCAGCCACCTCTGGGGGGAGCAGCGACAGCTGTTGATGGAATTTTTTTAATTTTGTTCTCTTTCCCCCACCCCCACCCCCTCTTCCAAAAATTCTCTCTAACCAGACGAACCGACTCGCTCGCTCAGCGGGCTGATCCTGAAGAACAACGTGAAGGCGCACTACCAGAGCTTCCCCCAGCCCGTGGCGGAGTTCATCAAACAGGAATGTCTGAACAACATTGGTGACGCTTCCTCTCTTATCCGAGCCACTATCGGTAAGAGCCGCGGGGAAGGGACAGGGTGGCACTGTGGGAAGTTAGTCCAGTTTCAAGTAGCTTATGCCATGTAAGTACATTTGCATGTAGGGGAGAGGAGTATATTGTAATGATCCCCTTAAAGCGAGGCTGTGCTCGCTGGCCTGGAAAATCCTCGATGGCCCATGTTGTGTCGGTTTCTAATCACCGGTCCTGAGCTCTTCCTGCTTCGCCGGCAGTGATTGAACCCTGCTTGTTCTCCTGTAGCTGTACCGTCTCCTGCAGGGCCACTAGGAATAAACCACTCTAGCCTTGTCTACCCTTTAGACCTGGCCCACACTGGGGGGCGGGAGGGGATCGATCTAAGATACGCAACTTCAGCTACGAGAATAGCGTAGCTGAAGTCGACGTATCTTAGATCAACTTACCTCCCATCCTCATGGCATGGGATCGACGGGGAGCGCGTTCGGGGATCGATTTATCGCGTCTAGACGAGACACGATAAATCGATCCCCGATAGATCGATCGCTACCTGCACATCCAGCAGGTAATGTGAACGTACCCTAAGTGTGATGGCTTAACTATGCTGGCATAACTAAAGCAGCAAACCTGTCTCCTAATGTAGATGCTGTTACACTGTACTAGGGCTTCTACCAGCATATCTGTTGCTAAAATAATCACGCCTTTTACTGACCTAGTTATGCGGGTAAAACTTTGTCAGTCAGGTCGAAGTCAGTAAAACGACCGGGCGTGGGTCAAAGGTGCACAGAACCGATGCGGAGCAAGAATGTGTCTGTAACGAGAAGGGTGTGCTCAGAAATCCTCTTGTGTAAAAGCCTCTGGTCCTGATCCTTGCCGGGCAGTTCGGGTAGCATCGCTGCTTCTGGAACATGTGGTTCCTGGAGAAAACTGAACTCCCCTTCTTACCGCTAAAGGGGTAGCAGATGGTACAAGGGTCTGACTGTAGTGTGGTTCTAAGGGCTTGGAGGCTTGACTAAACCCACCGGGTTAGAGCAGGCATTGGGGCGGGGATGGTGATAATACCTGTTTGGGGTGGGAAATGACACCTCCCCTCTCCCCTGAGTGTGTGTAAATGAACTTGAGAGACCGACTGAGTGGAACACTGGGTTTGACAAGCCAGCGCTTACCACGAGGCTTGAAATGTCGTGTGTGTTTCCAACTGGCAGGGATTCTCATTACCACCATAGCTTCCAAGGGGGAGCTTCAGATGTGGCCGGAGCTCCTGCCGCAGCTATGCAACTTGCTGAACTCCGAAGACTACAACACGTGTGAGGTAAGACAGGGTGTCCGGGGAGAGGAGGCCGCGGGATTACATCAGGGTCTCTCTCGGCTTGGTCGTATCGAAGGTGAACTCTGTCACCTGCTCAAATCCAGCCCAGCTGGGTGGCCCTGGAGTGAACTGAGTTGTCAAATCTCAGTCTGATTCCCATAGGGATAAATGTCCATGTTTCTGTATTATGGTATCGTGCCTCGGTTTCCCCTCTGTGAAAGGGGTCTGCTTTCCTAATGTAACCCACACTTGTGGAGTATGGTTCTCTAGCCGTCGGATTGAACCAGAGTACATAATTCATGAGTCTGTCTAGCTTTTGAGCTGACAAACGTGGGTCTTCTAGCTCAGAGAGTAAATGTTCGTGCTTTTAGATCTAGCAGCCCCCAGTGTGATCCCCACTGCTGACACACACACACCCTCCCCCCGTGCGAAGCATCTCATGTTTCACTAACATGACTGGCAGACAAGATAAATACCTAGATAAGGATTCTGTGAGGGGAGCACACTTGGAATTTCGCAGATGGAAAACACTGGAGTAGGGTAAAGTACTGTCCTTCCCAGGACTGCATGGGCATTTTTCAGGGCTTGGGGCAAAATCTGAAAGTGGGGGGGCCCCCACTCTTCCAAAAAAAAAGCCACTTGGGGTGGAGAGTCTGGAGAGCAGATTCGCCCCTTAGTGGCGGCTCCTGCTCAGGGTGATGGACCCAGCTCCCCACTCTGGGTTTGGCCCAGCTGCCCCTCTGTCATAATGGAGGATGTCTGGGTCAAACATGAGTGAGTGGCGTTGTGACCAGTCACAGAGGGTCTTGGCACCAGTTTGCAATGCCCTTTAGTTTGGAGGTGCCCTCAAAGAGGGGCCCAGGGAAAATTGCACCCCCCCCCTCTCTCTTCCTTCCCCCCCCCCCCCCCAATCCTGATCCTTCCATCCTGGAGTGAGGATGGGGGGGGGAGCATAAAGAGAACAGGAAGTGGACAGAACTCCTCCCAGCACTCATGTTAGCTATACTGCTACGACTATTCCACTCCGTTTTCCCGCATAGACAAGGGCTTAGACTGTCCTTTCTTAATAGCATTTGAATTGCCTTGTCTGGCCTTTGAAATGAATACCTTCCCGAAGTGATCAGGAGAGGGGTCGAGCTGACTCCATCAATGCTACTATTGTTTAGTCCGAGACTGAAGATGCGGGGACAGCAGCGCCTTGGTTTAGTTGTGAAACTCTCCATTGAGGTGGGACAGAACTTGGATCCTGTGCAAAGCAGGGATGCAGATAAGGCTAAATCTTGGCAGCTCCTTGCAAGTACTTTCCCACACCCTGCAGCGGAGCGCCCTTGGGTCCAGTTACTGTCTGGGTCCAGTGAAACCCCAATTTGTGTCCATCTGAAGTTGCTGGGGGGGGTGATGATCCCTGTTCCAAAGAGTTCACAGTCTAAATAGACGAGAGAGGGTGAGTGGGGGGGGGAAACTGAGGCACAGAGTGGGAAGCCCAAGGTCATGCAGCAGGTGGTCCAGTGACGTGCCCTCTAGACCACACTGCCTTCCTCAGGTTTGGTGATAGTGATAGCGTTGCCTTCTTCATAGCTGTGGTTATCACCATAACTTCAATGGTAACCATTGTGCCTGGGTCTGGGAGTGCTCACAGCAGTACACAAGCAACCAGGCGACATTTTCCATCCCTTCTTTGTCAACACTCACGGGTTGAGTTTAGATTTCACCTGCGTGTGTCCGTACGAAGCTATTTTTGCATTGTTCTCCCGAGCACCATACAAATGTCAATCTTCCCTTTCGCTCTGTAGTCATCCGCCAGCGTCGTGCCTTGGGGTGGGGCGCTGGTCTGGGACTCTGAAGATCTGGGTGCTAATCTCAGCTCCTCCACAGACTCCCTGTGGGACCTTAGCCAAATCTCTCTGTGCTTCCATTTCCCCAGCTGTGGTGGGATAGTACCTCCCAGCCTTAAGGAACACCTCCCGGTTTGAGGTGTGCAGGTAGCCATAGAACTGGGGGTGGGGCTCCGGAACTCCTGGCTCTCAGTGGGATGCTCAGACCGCTAGCCTGGGTCACTTTCAGGAGTATCCCCACAGCATGTGCAGTGCTAGAGCACAAGATCTGAAGCTCCAGGTTCTTGCAAGAGAGTTGGCTGAGGTTCTGCGGGAAGGCTAGAAAGGAATCCTGGGTTAGAGAAATTCTCAATAACCCGGGGTTCTTATTTACAAGGTTCTAACGAGTCCTCTTCCCTTGCGGACCCTTCTGTGAGTGAGCTGACGAGTCTGTTGTGTTTAGGGGGCCTTCGGTGCCTTGCAGAAGATCTGTGAGGATTCTTCCGAACTCCTGGACAGCGATGCTCTGAATCGACCCCTGAACATCATGATTCCCAAGTTCCTTCAGTTCTTCAAGCACTGCAGCCCCAAGATCAGGTGCGTATTAGCTCGCCTGGCGGTGCGGGGAGTGCTGCGCTCTTCGCCGGAGTGCTGGGGTACGGGTTGGGCGTGCGTGTATGAAACCTCGACGGAGCCCGCCCCTTCGTAACATCCCACTTCCCTTTCCTGAGTGCATTCGTTTTCTGCTTTGGGGGATGTCTCTGGGCTGGTACCAGAGCCAGACCATGATCGCTGGCGAGATGCCAATGAGCTTCCAAGTAGAGGATCTGTCTTCCCCCCCTCCCTCCCCAAACCTCCCCCGCTCGCTATCTCTTGATGAGCGGAATGCATGGCCCCATGCTTCTCAGTAAGCTGAACAGTGTTCAACAACTGACCCAGAAGGAGCAGTGAAAATTCTGTACAAGTTGCCAGTTAGAACAGCAATCCTGCTACACAACGTTATGCTCCGAATGAGATTTAAGTAGCATCTCTCCTATATGATTTATCTTACTTGTCTGGCCCCCATCACGACAATATCTGGGCATTCACCATCTTTTATATGTTAATCTTCATCACACACCCCCTGTGGGGCAGGGCTATTATCCCCATTGTACAGATGTGAAAGTGAGGCACAGCGAGGCTAAGTGACTTGCCCAAGGTCACACCAGAAGTAGGTGGCAGAGCAGGGAATTGAACCTGCATCTTCGCATTCTAGGTAGTGCCCTAACCACTCCACATCATTCCTCTCGATCTCCATGCTGTCCCTTCTGGGGTGAAAGAACCAACTTACCCTCTGCACCACAGTGGAGGAGGAGAAATTGGCCCCGGAACCCCAGGGCAACACCCCCCCCCCCTTAATGTCTAGATAGGGCCGCCTGGTTTCTACAGGCTCTCCCAAGAGAACCCCATCCTGGTGAACTACATGCCACTGGGTTCCATCATCGGCACAAGCTGAAGGGCTGAGCTGGGCCTGCATGCAGCCCACAGAACAGCTGAGAGCTCTTGAGATCAGAGCTGTGTACTGGTCGCACTAACGTCCCCACCCATGGGAAGATCGGAGGTCAAGCCCTGAAATGACTGTTTGAGCAGTGACACATACCTCCTTTGTGCATGGAAGCTGAGCTCACTACCCCGGGAACAATCCCTAGCTTTCATGTAACACTTTTCATCTGTAGATCTCAAAATACTTTTCAAAGGAGGTTGGTCCCATTATCCCCATTTTACAGGTGAAGAAACTGAGGCACCAAGAAAAGTGACATGCCCAATGTCACCCATCCAGTAGAGCCAGGAATAGAACTCAGGTCTATCCACTGGGGCCACACTGCCTCCCGATGTCTGTGTCACAAGAGTGGCGGGGTGACCACCTAGAATAGCTCAGTGACCCACTATCTTTTCCCCCCCCGATAAGGTCCCATGCCATCGCCTGTGTGAATCAGTTCATCATGGACCGAGCTCAGGCGCTGATGGATAACATCGACACCTTCATCGAGGTGAGGAGCCAGGAGGCATTTCAACTCACTCTCGCTGGCAGGCCAGACCCACGTGCAGCACTAAGACCTGAATGGTCTTAGACAGACGTGCCCGTCCTAATGTTGCTGGTGTGCTCAGCTCTCCCATGAGGCACCTGTATGCAGACCTCCCTGAGCGCACCACAGCCTGCGATCCCAGAGAACGCCAGTGTGGTGATAACACCCCGCTGTAGCTCTTCGTCGGTAGCGCTCAAAGCACTTTATGAAGGAGATTTTACAGTTGGGGAAATTGAGTCACAGAGGTGAAGTGACTTGCATAAGTCACCCAGCAGAGCCAGGAATAGAACCTGGGTCTCTTGCCTCCTAATCCAGGGTGCTATCCCCTGAGCCGAACCGTCTGCCACGTGGGGGGTAGGGACCATTATTGTATCCGTGCCTAGAGCTGTGGAGCCCTGCTCCCGGACGGGGGTGACCACAAGACAAATATTCACAAGCTCTGTGTGGCTCCTTTGTACAAACACCACCTCGTATCTCCCTCCTCTGTTAGCCTCCGACTCGTGCCTCCATTTTAACCCCCCTCCCCCGGACTTCTGGCCTGGGCTGAGCAGTCCCGAATATATCTGTAGCTTCCTGGACTACAGGTCTGCCTCTGTGTAGGCCTGCGCAAAACAGCCCAGTGCACTGGAATTCTCCCCTGGCTTTCACAGGCTCTGTAGTGTGTAGAAATTCATCCCCCACCCAAGTTAAACCAGAACCTCGTTGTCTGAAACCCAAGCCTGCTCCAGCCCTGTCAGGCAGTGGCCTAGGGACTGGCTAGGCCTCTCTTCCATGCCATGGACGTCAGCTAGGGAATTCCTGCTCTAGGGACCCTTGGTGTCGATGAGTCCCAGCTCCCCCTTTCCCCGTAGCACTTGTTCGCTCTGGCGGTGGACGAAGACCCCGAGGTTCGGAAGAACGTCTGCCGAGCGCTGGTGATGCTGCTAGAGGTCCGGATCGATCGTCTGATCCCTCACATGCACAGTATCATTCAGGTGAGTCCCAGAGCGGGATCCCGCAGGCCGTGCTGTGGCGGAATGGGCTTTCTGGGGACGCTGGGGGTCAAATCAGCAATTAACTGCCGTGTGTGTGTGTGTGTGTGTGTGTGTGTGTGTGTGTGTGTGTAAACGCTGGCCCAAGCATGGGTGGGGAGAAGGAGCAACAGACCTGATAGTAAACTGTCTTACACTGTGACCAGTTTCTCAGGTCGGTGTGAGCGCCCCCCTTTGGCTGCTGCTTGCCCGCTCCACGCCCGGCCTGGGTTTGCTCTTGTGCCCAGACAAGTCCAGGAAGCTGGGCTTCCCTGGTATAACCTCTAAGGTAGGGGTTACGTCCTCTTGATGCATTAGGTCAGGGGTTCTCAAACTGAGGGTCGGGACCCCTCAGGGGGTCGTGAGGTTATTATATGGGCGGGGTTGCAAGCTGTCAGCCTCCACCCCAAACCCCGCTTTGCCTCCAGCATTTATAATGGTGTTAAATATATAACAACGTGTGTTTAATGTATAAGGGGGGGGTCGCACTCAGAGTCTTGCTATGTGAAAGGGGTCACCAGTAAAAAAGGTTTGAGAGCCACTGCATTAGGCTGTCGGTTTGCCACAGGTCAACAGCATCCAATTTCACACCTGTGTTTTAAAGGCAATTCCCCCCAGTTGGCATTCGGTCAGGAGGCGGGTGACTGCCCCTACTCGGAGATGTGATGCTGGCTTGATTACAGAGCTTTGGGGTGTTGGTTAATGCCCCATAGATTGTGCCCCCTAGCATCAGGTTTCATGGCGACTCAGGGTGAAACATGATGAGTCCTGCATAGGTTGGGATCAGCCAGGTTGGTCCGCCTTCTGGCATTTCAGCACGTAGGACTGACCGGGACCTCCTGGGTCATTGACTATAGTCTCCTGCCACCCCCGGGCGTTCATGGCAAATAACGTTCAGAAACGTATCAAGCTTCATCTTCAGGCTGGTTGGGTTAGCGGAGCCAAGTGCATGAGGTTCTCCTTGCACGGCGGGCGAAACAAAGCGCGGGCAGGGGGGTCTGAGCCGGTAGCTGCTGTGCCACGGGCCTGCCCTGAAGCTGGCGTTTTATCAGCGCTGCTCTTCTCCCCAGTACATGCTGCAGAGGACCCAGGACAACGACGAGAACGTGGCCTTGGAAGCCTGCGAGTTCTGGCTGACGCTAGCCGAGCAGCCCATCTGCAAAGAGGTGCTGTCCTCGCATCTAGTGCAGTGAGTAGCCTTGCTTCTGTACAAGCCGGGGACGAGTCGGGAAGCCGGTTGGGGCTGCCGCTGCAGCCAGGAAGGGGCGACTGGTTCAGAGAGCTGGGCTAAGCAACCCTGGAGGCACGCTTGGAAAGCACAGGCGAATACTGTTGCTTGTGAGGGTGTTTGCTCCCCTGCTGATGTTTAAGGGTCTCGTGGTTGGGCTAAGTACAGGGCCTGCTGGGTGACCTGCTCTGGCCTGTGATACAGGTGGTCCGATTAAGGCCAGGCACGCATCCCTTCCTGCTGCCAGTTCAGCTTTGCTGCCGCTCTTGCTAGTAAGCGGTGTGCACGTGAGCTCGCCAGACCGGAACTAGAACCGGCTGTCTACACGCCTATGGCTCGTCTGTGTCTTAGCTGGGTTTGCCTGTGTCTCAAGGACTTGAGTACTCTAGTGCTGTTCCAGTGCCTGATCTTTGCCTTCACCCACACCCTAGGCTTGCATTGATCAGTAGCCTCCCGAAGGCTCCCCGGTTAGGGCTGGGAGTCAGGACTCCTGGGTTCTATTCCCAACTCGAGGGGTGAGCTAGAGGTTTCGAGCAGGGAACTGGAAGTCAGGACGCCTAGGTTCCATGCAGTGTGCAGACACCATCAAATTCTCTTCCTTCTATTTTAAAAGAAGGAACATTTAGTGCAAAGAGGGTTTTGGTTTTTTTAACTAAATAATTGAAGATGGGATTTATGGGCTAGTGCATTGGGAGCTTGAAGTCAGGACTCCTGGGTTCCATCTCTAGCTCTGGGGAAGGAGTGCGGTTGAGTGGTGAGCGTGGTGGGGGCTGGGAGTCAGGACTCCTGGGTTCTTTTCCGCTCTGCCACTGATTTTCAGCAAGGACTAGCCGCTTCTGTTTGCTGGTCTGTAAAATGGGCAGAACCCATTGAGAGCTGACTGCCTAGCTCCAAGTATTGGATAAGCCTGAACAGGGGGGCTGGATGTTGGTTATTGCTCGGGGCTGATCTATGCTGGAAACCTAAGTTGGTATGACTACGTCTCTCGGGTGTGAAAAATCCACACTCTTGAGAGACACAGCTGTGGAGTCGTAACCCCTGGAGTAAACAGTGGTAAGTCGATGGAAGAATTCTTCCGCCGACCCAGCTACCGCCCCTCGGGGACGTGGATTAACTAGGGCGACGGGAGAACTGTTGCTGTAGTGAGTCTGTGCTGTCGCATTTTAGGTGTAGCCTCAGTCTCCGATGTCCTGTGCCTGTCCAGCTGTTGGCTCGGAGGCACTGCACAAGCAGATTCAGTCTGAAACTCTTGGCTCGTTGCAAGCGGTTTCAATAACCGAACAATTGAAGGCATTTAGAACACAAACCAACTCGCTCGGTTGTCCCCTTTGTTCTCTAGCAGTGGCTGGTTATAGGCACCTGCCCCACTCTGTGATTTCCACCTCCCTCTACTCAGACCTTGATTTTTGAATCCACCCTTATTCCTGCTCCTCTTGACAGATTGATTCCGATCTTGGTGAATGGAATGAAATACTCTGAAATCGATATCATATTGCTAAAGGTATGTGTCCGTTGATGCAAAGGGGTGGGGGGTGCGCTTGGGACAGCCAGGAAGCCTGTGTTCCTACCCCAGCTCTGACACTGCCTCCTCCTGTGGCCTCGGCCATGTCCCTTCCTTTCTCTTTGCCTTAGTCCTTCCTGACTGTCAAATGGGACTAGTGCCTGCTAAATACGATAACTGAAACCTCCTGT
Organism: Chrysemys picta bellii; assembly: GCF_011386835.1. Classification (NCBI taxonomy): domain Eukaryota; kingdom Metazoa; phylum Chordata; order Testudines; family Emydidae; genus Chrysemys; species Chrysemys picta. Next base: position 2,964,576 of record NC_088812.1, on the reverse strand, counting down.
GTGTGAAATTCTCTTCTCAAATCATCCCTTCAAAGGACAGGGAGCTGTGTCTGCCTCCAAGTTACCTAGATCATTGTTTGCAAATCAAAAGAGAATCTCTCTCGGTTTCAATGAGCTGCCTGCCAGTCGTATTGATTTATTAGGGTGTTTGTGTTTGCAGTGTAGCAAAGCATTCAGCATTAATCGAGTTGGGCTGAGAGCTCCGTGGAGCAGGGACTGTTTTCTTGGTGTTTGTACACCACCCAACCCAATGGGATCCTGGCCCGTGACTGGGGCTCTTAGGTGCTACCGTAATATATATAATATTAGTACCTGAGTCTTTGTTACTGGACGCCGTGGCCGTTGGGCAGCCTGAGTAAAGCTAGTGACCAGGTCTCAGTCCCCTCCTGGGACTCGCCTTCGCATCCAGTCACTCACCTCCCCGCCGCATTGGCACTAGTTAGCCCCCACTTGTGGCACGGTCAGGAGCGGGCCAGACTGAGATCCAGCTACGGAGGCAGTGAGGTGGGTGTTAGGAGTAAAGCGTGGCTTGCTGTACCCTGGGCACAGGGCGTCCGTCTCCAGGACCGTCCTGTCCAGGGCCACGTTACGCACATGGAAAGGGGAGCCTTGCAGCCGTCTGTGGATTGCTGGCAGCGAAGCTCCCTGTTTCATAGGATCCTTCTTAGAGGGAGGATGGGCTGGGAGGTAAGGTGCTGCACTGGGACCTGGGTTCTAGTCTCGGCTCTGCCACAGACTCCCCGTTGTGACCTTGGGCATGTCACTTAATCTCTGTACACCTCAGTTTCCCCATCTGTGCAGTGGGAATAGCGCTTTCTGTTTCGTGTGGAAGCTATCTGGGGCAGGCACTGCGCCTTCAAAATGAGGCCTTGATCCTGGGGCACTACCGTAATACACCTAATAAGGAAGAGGACCTCTAGCAATATTGTAGGTCATAGGTTAAGGTGAGGGAGAGGTACCGGTTCATGACCTCCTGGAAGTGATGCATAATTTCCAACCTGATGACTATGATGGTGGTTGTATTCATACTGTCTGATCCAAGGAGGCGTGACCAGGGGCGGGATCTAAAACAGGAGCATGTGAGGTACAGGCGTGGCCTTAGCAGGGGCCGGGCATCCCGTACTGCTGCGAGATCTCTGCAAAACCGTGCCTGCGAGAACCCAGAGACTTGATCCTACAGCCCCTCATTTCTAGTGGAGGATAGCACAGGGAACTGGGACTCAGGAGAGCTGGAATCAATTCCCAGTTCCACCACCGGTGCGCTAGGTGACCTGGAGCAAGTCCCTCCCTTCTCTGTGCCTCAGTTTCCCCCCTTGTAAAATGGGGATAATGATACCGTCCTCCTTTGTAAAATGCTTTGAGATCTACCAATGAGGCGTGCTAGGTATTGTCCTGACGATGGCTGAACCCTCCGCTTCTCAACAGCGGGGCAGAGAGTGCTTTCTTGGTTGGGTGCCAACGCCTTCCCTAGAGAGAGAGAGAGGGGTTGACAGAAGCTCAATAGGCAGAACAGATGCATGTGGCCTGAGGGCCTGAGCAGTGCGCTGTGAAGCCACGGGGGTGAATTTCAAAGGCACAGAGGTCAGATGAGCGCCAGAGTCACTCCCCAAATTTCCCCATAGCACTTAAGGAACACTGTGGCCCATGCCGTGCGGTGGGGTTAGGTGAATTCCCAGGCTGTGTATCTTTGGGTACGGCTATACTCCAGCGGGACATGGGAGATGCACCCGCGCTTGCTCTGATCAAACTAGCACGCTAAAGACAGACGTAGTCACGGCGGGCTTGCTGGTTGAGTATGTCCCCGGGGTCTCAGACAGAATCCTGCTCTGGGTGCGTCGTCTGAGCCGCTGCAACTGTGCTGCAATTTTAAGTGCTCTAGCCCGATCAGAGTTAGCACAGGTACGTCTCTCCAGGCTGGAAATTACAGCTCCAGCAGCGGTGTAGCTGGACCCCCAGACGCCTGTTGGAGTCCGACTATGGCCCTTATTTAAGGGGAAGGGCAGAGGGTCGCTAGCCGCCGCTCTCCGGAGCGCCCCACGCTGAGAACTGTCTTACGGCTGTCTGCCGTATCCGAACCGCTCTCTGTCGCCCCAGGGGGATGTGGAAGAGGACGAGGCCATCCCAGACAGCGAGCAGGACATCAAGCCCCGTTTCCACAAGTCGCGCACCGTCACGCTGCAGCACGAGGAGGACCGGACGCAGGATGACGAGGACGGGGAGGATGAGGACGACGACGACGACACGCTGTCGGACTGGAACCTGAGTAGGTCGGGGAGGGGCCGGGCTCGCGCTCGGGTCTGGTTTGGGCAGAGCGTTGTCGATGTAACTTTAGGGGATGGTCGGGTGACACCGTAGCAAGGCATTGGCCATAGTGCGGCAGCATCCTCGCCCTGCCCGGAAAAGCCGGGTGTCCTAAGTGCTGCCTGCTGGGGACAGTCTGGATTGTGTGTGCAGCACCTGGTGCAGCAGGGCCCTGAGCTGGGGTCGGGGCCTCTTGGCTCTGCCGTAATATGAATAATGAACATATCTCCCGCCCCGCAGGGAAGTGTTCGGCCGCGGCCCTGGACGTCCTGGCCAACGTGTTCCGCGATGAGCTCCTCCCGCACCTCCTCCCGCTGCTCAAGGGGCTTCTCTTCCACCCCGAGTGGGTCATCAAAGAGTCTGGCATTCTAGTCCTGGGGGCCATTGCTGAAGGCAAGTGCCGTGCGTGGGAGCTGCAGCGATGGGTCACGTCCACCAAGCAACCTGCCGGGGCCAGTTGATGCTTGGTGGTGGGGAGGCAACATAACCGATCTAGTGTGCAGTGCTGTACAGGGTGGGGGCATAAGAGCCCCGCAGGAGCAGATGGGGGGGGTAATCTATCCCCAATGGATGTCTCATGACCCCTAATTATCAGATGAGCTTAAACCACAAAGCATGAGGCTTTATGTCCTTCCAATGCGTTGTTAGTGACTGCTCTGGCTATCTGTGTTATCCATATAAACATCCAACCCCGCTTTGACTCTTGCTAGGTGCTTGGCTTCAGGGGCATCCTGTGGCAATGAGTTCCAGAGGTTTCTGAGGCTTGGAACTGAACCCTGGCCTGCAATCCTCTTATGTGCCCAGGTCCACTGACGCTGGTATTTCCTGCCACGTGCCTCAGGTGCTTTGGGACTGAGGAACTTGTGGCACGTGATTGGCTTATTTTAAAAAGAAACAAGGCTATAAGAGGGTGGGGGGTGTCCCAGCAGCTGATCCTTCCCAGAGACCCCAAACGCTTGCTAAGGGATGGGGATCAGGGATAGTGAGGGTCCTTGCTCTGACTGCTGGGGGTAGGCCCAGCAGTACCTAGGAGCATCACTAGAGGGAGCCATGGCTGAGCAGCCCAATAGAGACTAGGGCGCATACCCTTCTACCCCCTCTTCTGGGCTCTGAGCATTCCCCTCTTCTCAGGCTGCATGCAGGGCATGGTGCCCTACCTCCCCGAGCTCATCCCACACCTGATCCAGTGCCTCTCGGACAAGAAGGCCCTGGTGCGGTCCATCGCCTGCTGGACCCTCAGCCGCTACGCCCACTGGGTGGTGAGCCAGCCCCCCGACATGCACCTCAAGCCGCTGATGACGGAGCTGCTCAAACGCATCCTCGACAGCAACAAGAGGGTGCAGGAGGCAGCCTGCAGGTACCTGGGAGTGTGGGGCGGCGTTGGGGCGTGGGAATTGCAGACCAGTGCCGAGAGGTTTTCCCATGCTAAAGACAGATTCCTGTGATCAGATTTCCCCTTCCGCAGCTGCAGTCCCCAGCTTCTTTAATCCTGAATCACGCCCCTGGGATATTGGCGAAGGTTTGCCAGCGGCCACGCAAGCCGCTGTTCTTAACCAGCATCTGTAGTCACCCTGGCTACGATCTACGGCTAGCGTCAGCTTCCCAGTACCAGCCACTGGTGCCTGTATCGCCGCTGCAGCAGGTGAACTGAGGAGAGCAGTAACCATCTCTCATAGAGCCATCCTCTCCAACGTCCACGGTCTGCCCAGACTGGTCCTGGGTGTGAGGCCTGGCTTGAGACATGGTCGCTCCTCAAGCCGGATCTTCCCCATCTCCCGCGATGCTTTTCTCTGGACGTGATGAGGAACCTGAAGTTTGATCTTAACCGTGACGGACGGCGATAACGTTGGTCTGATCCGGAGAATTACCGTGGGGTGGGGAGACGGCCCGGTGCTTCCGGTCAAAGCCGGTGGTTGTCGTGGGGCGTGGGGAGCCAGCTCACGCTGGCCCAAATGAGCTGCTTCGTGGGCTGTTTTATTACAAGAGGGAAAACAAAGTGGGTTTCGTCTGCTTTCTGAATTGGACTTACCTGGCTGCCCTCTGCTGAGTCTGCCGCCGGCTTCGTGCGGCTTCCTGGGACCGTCCGGTTCTCTGTTTGGGCTAATGCGGCTTCTTGTTGTTTTTTTTCCCCCCCCATCCCAGCGCCTTTGCAACCCTGGAGGAGGAGGCTTGCACGGAGCTGGTCCCTTACCTCAGCTTCATCCTGGACACCCTGGTGTTCGCCTTTGGGAAATACCAGCACAAGAACTTGCTGATCCTGTACGATGCAATTGGCACCCTCGCCGATTCCGTGGGGCATCACCTCAACCAACCGGTATGTGCCGCCTACCCCCCTCCATGCGACTGCTTGCCGGGGGCACCGGTGCTAGCGTTCGCACGCCAACGCTCCGCAGCAGCCTCCTTTCACCTGCACAGCGTGACCGTAATAAAGCACCTTGGCCGCTTTCCCCTGAGGTCTGCTGACCCCTCCGTTCCTTGCCCTTACAAACTTGCTGCTGCCGAGGGGATAGCAATTGACGTGGGTGGAGTGAGTACCAGTAGCTGCGCAGTGCAGCGGTTTCTTGTCAGCAACCGCTGGGGCTGCGTTCCCTTGGTGCCTTCTCCACGCAGCTCCGCACCCAGGAACAATGATGAAGGAAGAAAATTCGAATCCTGAAGCAGTGTGTGGACTGTATTGGCCTTCTGAGAGTTCTGGACTGAGCTTAGATTGCTGGAGAGGGATGGTGCGGTGGTTAGCACGCTAGCCTGGGGCGTGGGGACCTGGGTTCGGTTCCTAACTCCGTCACAGACTCCCCGTGAGACCTTGGGCAAGTCACTTAGCCTCTCCGTGCCTCAGTTCCCCAACTATAAAATGGGGACAAGAGCACAGCCCTACAGAGTGCAATGTACTCAGATCGGATAATGATGCAGAGTGGGGAGGGGTATATAGATGTACCCATGCTAGACCGTAGTGTAAACCCCCCCCCCCCCCCCCCCCATGATAACACTGGTCTCTTTTCCTGCCTCCTTCCTGTAGGAGTATATCCAGAAGCTGATGCCCCCTCTGATCCAGAAATGGAATGAACTGAAGGATGAGGACAAGGATCTCTTCCCTCTGTTAGAAGTGAGTGACTGAGAAACCGGTGGGAGAGAGCATGCTGGGAGATACGGTCGTGTATCATGGTCTCCCATCTTCATCAGCAGCTGACACCTGAGTTGTACTGTGGTGGCTTAACCTGGAGAGGGGGGAGGTGGGATCGGAAGGATAAAACCCTGTGATGTGTGAATTGGAACAGACCTGGGTGAGATTGGGATAAAAGGAGGCCTTGGGTCTGACGGACCCCTCTGAACTTCCTCTCTGAGGTGTCGTGCTTCTCTCTCCAGTGCTTGTCATCTGTAGCAACCGCTCTCCAGAGTGGCTTCCTTCCGTACTGTGAACCCGTCTACCAGCGCTGCGTGACGCTGGTGCAGAAAACACTGGCGCAGGCTATGGTAAGTGCTGGACTCCTTGCGGCAGGTGAGGCAGGGAGCTTGGGCCGTTGTCCTTCGTCTTGCACTCATGCCTGGGAGCATCGAGTGCAGGTGGGGCCCCATTGTCGGGAGCTGTGGGGACAAGAGTCTAGCCTGTCCCAAAGAGCCTGCGATTGAAATAGACGAGACAAAGGCCGCATCTTTCTCCCCGGTTTACAGGTGGGACCCTGGGAGGGGAGTGACGTGCTCGGCTTGGAATTGAATCTGGGTCTCTTGAGCACCAATCCAGGGCCGTGGCCACAAGCACAACATGTAGGGCTCCGAGCTGAGGGTGTTTCGGGGATGGGGGGTTCCCTTTGGTAAAAGACTTTTGCCTTTAACCCCTCTCCCGATCAGATGTACAATCAGCAACCGGACCAGTATGAGGCCCCCGACAAAGATTTCATGATCGTGGCGCTGGATCTGCTGAGCGGCTTGGCGGAGGGCTTAGGGTGCCACGTGGAGCAGCTGGTGGCCAGAAGCAACATTATGACGTTGCTCTTCCAGTGCATGCAGGTGAGCCGGCTCCGGACCCTGGGTTAACAGCCGCGTCCCTGGGCGGCTGACTCGCTCCCAGTCTAACCCTTCCCTGTTGCTCCGTGCAGGACACCATGCCGGAGGTTCGGCAGAGCTCCTTCGCCCTCTTGGGAGACCTCACCAAAGCCTGCTTCATGCACGTCAAGCCCTGTATCGGTAGGTCCCTGCGCCGATCCCTCACTTCGCTCCCGCGGTCACGGGGGCCCTCTTGCCTCTGGAAGTGATGGAGAATTTTGTCAAGCTGAGCTCTTGCTATGACCGTCACAGTATTCATACTGTCTGATCCAGAGCGAACGGCAGAGAGGGACAGGCTGGCTTGAGATTGGGGAGCGGGGCTGGGACATGGGAGACGCTGGGTTCAATCCCTGCTCTGGCACAGGTTCCCTGCATGACTTCGGGCAAGTCATTAAATAGCATACGTGCCTCAGTTTTCCCTTCTGTAAAATGGGAGTGAGGATCCTTTGTCCAGCCTGCGAGCTCTTAGGGGCAGGGACTGTCTCGCTCTGTATTTGGGCAGCTCCTGGCACCAGGAGGCCCCAGTCTCAGATCGGGGCTCCAGCCAGTACCACGTGGAGGAAGAACTGGCTCGTCTGTAGGCCCCTTCACACAGTGCTGGGCCCGAAAAGAGCCAGAGACTCCGTGAAGCCAACCAAGGGCTTTGTGCTGCTATTGACTTTAGCTAGAAAGTGCCCAGATACTACGGTGATGGGTGGGGCGAAGGGGCGGTATAACACTTTAGAGGGTATGTGCCCCACCTGCAACCTCTACAGCACTAACTCTGTGTCCTTCCTCCTCCTCCTCTCTGCTCAGCTGAGTTCATGCCCATCCTGGGCACCAACCTGAACCCGGAGTTTATCTCGGTGTGCAATAACGCTACCTGGGCCATTGGGGAGATCTGCATGCAGATGGGTAAGTGTGCCGAGAGCCAGCCAGGCTGGCACTGGCCTCTGCTGCGCTCTCTCTCCCACGCCGGTGCTGTTCGGGACGACCACGCTGCGTCCTTCCCTGCCGACGAGAGGGTAGTGCACCAGCACACATCCTGGGGGGAGAGGTGGTGAGCTCTAGGGGCTGTCTTGTGCCTCGGAGTTAGAGCCGGCGCCGGGGGCACTGGTGGGAGCTGCATCGCAGCTTGCTTTGGATACGGTAACCCTGGTGTTTGGTGGTAGATCGGTTCCTGCACCACAGAGAGGTGGAGATCCCACCTCATGCAATGGGTGGGTGGCTCTGGCATTGTGTGTACAGTGTGGGGAGGGGGGCTGGAGTCAGGACTCCTGGGTTCTACTCCTAGTCTAGGCCTTGTCTAGTCTGCCACTCTTTGATCTTGGACAGTTCCTTATCCGTGCCTCAGTTTCCCCATCTGCAGTGGCGCTAATCCCGATCTGCCTCCCAGAGGGGCTGTGAATGAATATTCATTCACGGAGATCTGCCCTAGGGGGAAGCGTAATGAGCCATGTCAAAGATGGAGCTGACCGCACTCTCCTTCCTGGCAGGGGCGGAAATGCAGCCGTACGTCCAGATGGTCCTGAACAACCTCGTGGAGATTATCAACCGGCCAAACACCCCCAAAACGCTGCTGGAGAACACAGGTGAGTTGGGGACCCCAGCATGTCACCCCCAACCTCTGGCTCTGCGCATGTGAGGGACTGCGGTGATTGGAGTGAATCCCGCTCCCAAGAGCGAAACTGGCTTGGACGCCAGTGGGAACAAGGTCTGGCCAGGGAGACACCGATTTGCCATCAGCTGGAAATGTGTCTAAATGGGAGTCAATGGGGGGATGGAGGAGCTGCTCTCCCTGTTACCACCCTTAAATGGGGGTAGGGCTGCTGGCCTGTCCCCCAGCCCAGAATCGTACCCAAGCACCTGTTCTGAAAGGGGCTCTGCCCTGGAACAGCTGGTCCTTGGGCCTTTAAAGGGTAGACCCACTTTCTACAGGTGGTTTCCCTGGGGTAGGGCCCTTGAGCCTGGTGAAAGAAGCCAGTCGACAGCCAAAATCTACGTGTACAGTCCTGACAGCAGCAGGGCAAGCTTCCCAAACACCAGTTCCTGCCTCTGGGCATCAGCTCCGCCCTGGAGGGCAGCCACTGCCCAAGATGGGAGTTCGGTCTTTGGCCCGTCCAGTTTTCTGTTTCGCTGCTGAGGCTGGCAGCAAAACGGGGCAGCTACTTGTAGGATCATGCGACGTGGATGGAGGAACTGGACCAGTGCTACCAAATGGCCCATCAGCTCGCTGTAGATCTTGGCCAGACCTGACCTGGCCACTCGAGAGGGGAAAGGCGTTTCGCTCTCCCAGTCCCCTAGTTGCTTCTCTTGGCGTGTGCTGCGTCCTCCGGACATACTCACTGCTCAGATCCGTGATGGGATTGTCTCTCTTCCAGCCATCACCATCGGACGCCTGGGTTACGTTTGCCCTCAAGAGGTCGCGCCGATGCTACAGCAGTTTATCAGACCCTGGTTAGTGAAACCGCAGTGGGAGAGGGGGAAATAGAGCGTTTGGTAGAGAACAGGTGTTTGGCTGAAGGGTTCATGGCTGCTGCCTGGGGGGAGGTGGTCTGTTCCAAGGGGCAGCATGGCCTGACGGACATCTTGGCAAAAAGCTTCCAGTGGTCCAGGCTCTTCTGCCAAGCTCTTTGCACCAGTGCATTCTGGGAGCCTAAAGCCCCAAGCCCATACTGCCCAGTGCAGTTGTGGGAGCAGGGTTTTTTGGGTAACTTTGAGATGAGATCCTGCCTGTGGGATGGAGCTGCGTGAACTGGGGCAGCACGCGTGCCTGTCTGTGCTTGAAACGGGGATTCAACGGGACCTGAATCAAGGACCCTGCTCTGCCACTGACTTCCTCTGACAAGTCACCCAGTGTCTCTGCCTCAGTTTCCCCATCTGGATAATGGCACTGCCCTGTCTCAGTTGTGAGGAGGATTGGGAGGTTCTCAGATACTACAGCAACCAGGGCCATGAAACTACCTGAAATAGCATTTGACATATCCAGACCTGAGCCTGCTCTGTGTGGGTGTGACACTTACCTGCCACCTGTGAGGGCTGTGTATTGCATGACTGTGTCTCTGTGTGAATGAGCTTCACCCTCCATCTTCTCTTGGGGGGGATTTGCCAGTCTTTAAAAATAATTCCAGCGCGCCCCCCCCCCCCCCGTGTCGCTCTTTCCTGAGTCTCCGCATCGGCTGCTCCTTGCATGCCCCAGCTTCTCAAAAGGGGTTTGGTGAAACTCGATGCGCGATCCCACACCAGGAAGAGGTTCTAACTGAACTGGCACGTACCTGAGCAAGCTTCTGTCCTGGAGGACCTCCCGCACAGACTCCCCCATGTCTCTGGCAGAAGGGGGTGACTAAACTAGTCCCCTGAGCAAAGGGAATACAACCCAGGGCTTGTTTCCGTAAACAAAGGCTGGGAACAGGTGCAGCAGACTCCTTCCCCAGGGAGCCGGCAGCTCCGATTTCTCTAGAGATCAGCTTGCCTGCCTCCTCTGCAGTGCAGCGCTGGCTACGTTTAACAGAGACTTTGCTTTAATAGAGACTCCGCCCGCCCCCGGCTGGGATCTTACAGAAGTTTCTGGGGGGAGTTGGACTCCAGCTAACTCAGTGTCCTGTTCAAAAATATCCCCCCAAGCTTCCCTGCCCAGCCCCTCCGGCACTGATCGTGGGCTGTGCTCTGCCTTCCAGGTGTACGTCTCTGCGGAACATCCGTGATAACGAGGAGAAGGACTCTGCCTTCCGCGGCATCTGCATGATGATCGGGGTGAACCCCGGCGGAGTCGTGCAGGTAACAGCGCTTCAGCCGTTCTCTAGGACTGCGTGACGGCCGGAGTAGCTGGCTGGACCGCCCTCCTACCCAGCTGCAAAGGGACAGAGACCGACCTCGCAGAACTGTCTCACCCTGCACTGGAGCATTAGTGTCTGCACTGACTCCAGGAGTGGGTGCCTGACAGAGTCCCGCTCCCCATAGCACAGTGCCCCCTAGTGCTGCACTGGGGTATTGGGGTCCGTACTAATTTCATGGGGAGAGTGCCCCCTACTGAGTCACTGACCCTGTAGAGCCGCACTGGGGGTAGCATCGACCGAAGGAAGAGTTCCCCCGCCCGAGCCACTCGCACCTCTCCCTGCAGCAGCCTGGGATTTGCCTTGTTAAGCCCTGATCCTGCTTTGCTTGTGATATCGGACAGATCCCCAAGACGGTGTCGCTTCACACCATAAACCCAGCTCTTTAATCTAGCGGGAAAAGGCATAACAAGACCCAATGGCCGGAAGCTGAAAGTAGAAAAAAATCATAGTAGAAATAGGGATGGTTTTTTAACAGTAGGGTAACTAACTACCATGGGGCATGGTGGATTTTCCATCATTCGCGGCCTTTAAGTCCAGGCTGGTATTGGCGTGGAGTTGGTGCTGCTGTCGTTACGGTTGAGCAGCACTTTAAAAAGAGAGTCTTCCTGCGAAGATTTGCTGCAGCTCATCCGGAAGCGCTGGGCTTGCTACGGGAATTGCTGGGGAAGTTCCCTGGCCTGTGTTCTGCAGGAAATCGGACTGGATCGAACGGTCCCGCCTGGCCTTAACATGGGACTCTTGATTCACGCTGTGCTGGGGTCTGTCGGCTCTTTCCCAAGCGCCTTTATCCTGTTCCAGGACTTTATTTTCTTCTGCGATGCTGTTGCTTCGTGGGTGAGCCCTAAGGACGACCTGAGGGACATGTTTTATAAGGTAAGTCGCGCGTCGTAAGAGGGAGGGGCAAGAGAGGCCTCACGCAGTCCAGTTATGGATCAACGATGCAGACTAATGCCGTTGGTCGGGGGGGGGGGGCTTCCTTGTCATCGCAAGCAGGTGAATTGATGGGCCTGGGCTCTAGCTCCATTTATTCGCTGACTGAGAGGGAGCGCTGTCCAATGGCTAGAGCTGGGGAGATGAGGACTCCTGGGTTCTTTCCATGGCTTTGGGCGGGGAATGGGGTCTTTCCAGCTCTGCCGCTTCAGCGCTCTGTGCCTCCGTTTCCCCATCTATAAACTGGGGAGCCCGTCTCCTGTAGGGTGGTGGTGAGGCTTTGTGTGTATTATAGCGCTCCGAGGCCTCCATCTGCAGTGTGACACTGTCTTGGTTGTGCGGGCGATATGTATTACTAAACACTGGAACCGCCAGCGTTGGCTGGATTTGTTGTTTTGGCCTCACCAGTGGGCCCACAGCACGAATCCCTGCAGCTACTGGGGTAGTGTCGGCTGATCGCAGTGCCGGCCCGTCTGCAGCTCCGAAGTGGAAGAGTCCACCTCTTCCCTCTGCAGCGCACGGAGCGTGGGTGGAGCTGTTCATCTTCCTCTAACTCCCAGGATTCTCGCAGTAACAGGGCTGTAGGCATAGCCACGCGCCTGTATTTCCACCTCCCCTGCCCACGCACGAGCTTGTGCCCTCCCATCTCGCTGTCTTCCTCCTCAGATTCTTCATGGCTTCAAAGACCAAGTTGGCGAGGAGAACTGGCAGCAGTTCTCGGAGCAGTTCCCGCCTCTGCTGAAGGAGAGGCTAGCTGCGTTCTACGGGGTCTAGGCAACGCAGAGAAACCGAACTAGGTGAGTTTGGACACGGGACCGTGGCTGGTTCTGCTGGATCAGCCAGTGTGGTGGTGGTGGTGAGTGTAGACTTTTAGCTCCCATTCTCATGGGCTAAAACCTCTCATTGCCCCTCTTCCCCTTCCCCCTCACCCCCCCTGCAAATAGGTTTGAAGTGTTAACGTGGTGAGAAGTTGATGGAGAGAAGAGAGATTAAGTGGGAAGGCAGGCGGGTGAAGGGTATGGAGCACAGGGCTGGGAGCTGCCAGTCTCCTGGGTCTGCCGCTGACTTAATGTGTCCTTGGACAGGTCACTTCCTCCCTCTACCTCAGTTTCTCCATCTGTAGTGGAAGCGTGATGTCTCCCTTGTTGGGGCAGAGGGTGGAGCTTACGTTGATTGATTGAACCTGCATTAAGATCCTCCGGCAAAATGTCAGTTTCTAATTGTCAGGAGAGTAGAACTGGTGAAAAGCAAACCAGATGTTTAGTGTCCGGGAAGTGAAGAGAGGCAGTGTTGTCTGAGTGGCAGAATGCGATTCAGGACTCCTGCTTCAAGTTTCCACACTGTGAAATGAGGACAATGATTCAGCCTTTCTCTGAGGTGCTGAGGTCTTTGAGCAAAACCAGAGTGAAGTGTGGAAAAAAATTGTAAGTCCTGAGGCAGCACACTCAGGAAGACCCAGCAGCCCAGACGCTCAATCTGTTTGCCCACCCTTAACATGCGGACAAAGAGACGAAGGTCAATTTAAACACCGATTTAGGAGCCTGACTTTCGTCACTTAAATAAAAATGGCCTGATCCTTGTGGACCATGAGCTTCCATTGAAGCTGGGGATTTCTGGGTGCTGAGAATCAGGTCTCTCTTTGATCACGCATCCAAGCTTTAAAACTTTGGCCTAAATATTTCTCTTCTCCTCCCCCCCCCAAAAGCTCTTACCTGGAACAAAGAGTTTTGACAAGTAAAGTCAGCAGGTGGAAAGTTTGCAAAGCTGATCTGATGCCCCAAAACAGGGGAATATGAAGTCAGCCTGATTGTGTTTTGCCTTCAAAACATCAGGGCTTATCAAATCTCATCTGTCTTAATCTTGCTGGAGGACTCCTTGGCTGTCTAGGTTGTGGCTTCTGAGCTCTGTCTGCTCACCAACTGAGGTGTTGGATTTTTAACCAAGAGCTCTTCTCCGAGCTGTTGGTTGGACATTTGAGTTATCACAACAAGTTTCAGCCAACCTGGATACAAATTTCCTCCTCCTCTGCATCACATGTGATGCTATAACCTGCTAGTTTTCCCATTGCCAGAGTCTTCCAGGAAAAGCAGGGGAAATGAGACTTGTGTCTAATAATGACGGCAGCTATTCTGAGTCCCTTTCAGAGGGCTTCATTTCGGGGGGGGTGTAAAACCTTGACTAACTGGTGCCCTCTCTCTTGTGTCTCCTCCAGGTTCCTGTATGTGCTGGGAGGGTTACTGGGAACTCGTCCACAGGTGTTGCAGAGCCCTGTTAATGGGGGGTTAGGGAGGAAGGGAGGAGCATTGTGGGACATAAAATGACTTCCCTCCCATCTCCTGAAATTTAAAGGGGGGGACCGCCGAGATCAATTCAAACAAGCAACCAGGGAATCTCAGCGATTGGGAAAAGGGGCTCTTTCCTCCTTTTTCAGAGGTCATCTCTGGTAGATGGGGATGGGGTGGGGGTTGGCCGTGGGCCGAAATAGGGGAGCGATCTTAAACTGCAACACTTCCTGAGAAGGGGATCTAACTAGGGCCATAATAGAAAAGGACTAGCTAATAATAATAATAATTTAAAAAAAAATCATTTAAAGGCTAGGTTTTAAAAACAAAGATATGAATAAAAAGCTAAAATTGGATAAAAAGTTCTAATGGTTAAAAATCTAGCTGTTGAGAACGGAAGGGTTAAACTATAATAAACACAAGGTTATACTACTGTATAAATATTACCAGTCACCGGTGTTTGAGATCAGCTTTTCCTCACCTCTTCCAGACTGCATGGTGACCGAAGTAGACTAGCAATCCTGTGAGTAGCCCATAATTAAGTGTAATCGTTTTTCATCTAGAAACTTAAAACAGCAAGAAAAAAACCTTTTCTGAAATAGTTTCCATGGCAGCGTTTACTGGATGCGATGCATAAAACTCCCCAACCCATAAGGATCTCCTGAGCCGAGATCCAGTCGATTTCTATTGTGAAGGGGGCCCTTGTAACACATACTGTCAGAGAAGCATGTTTTTTATAAAAAAGAAAAAAATCAAAATACACAGTGCAGTGAATTCTCTTAACCTGTCCTTCAGCTACAGCCAGAGGGAGGTGAAAGTGACACGGGTGGGATTGTAAGTGATGCGGTTGTATCATGCAGAGGCTGGACATCCCATCTTCACCTGGCTTATAGCGCCACCTGATCAGGGAGACATGTACTGCACTCAGTCCCAAGTAACATTACGGTTAATTACGCTTTCTGTCTTAATGGAGTTTATGCCACATCTGCCACTTCAGTTTACAAAATAAAAGAGGGCAGTCAAGATAGCGGAGCACAGAGGGGATGGAAGTGTAGCTTTGTGTAGGCAACAGTCAGATTTCTTTTTAAGACAAGTCCATAAATTCTGCTACATGCTCAGCTGGAGTCTTGACAAAAGACTCCCATGAATTTTAGTCCCCCATTTATTTAAAAAATAAATCAGGGGTTGGTTATGCGGAAAGCTTTTGACTTGGTGTAACCACAGCTTTTTAACTGTAAGTGAGGTAACGTGCTGTGAAAGCATCATTTGACAGCCTGGGTGTTTTTTGACTTGCCACTAGTCAGAAGGAAGCTGTATGGGGGAAAGAAAGGGGAACGTTTAATCCTTTAAAGGTGAAAGAATAACGGAGTGGTGGTGGCGGGGGTACTGCCAGTTGTCGGGAAACGTCTGAGTCTGCTTGATCTGTCTGTAATCAGCTGAGCTGTGGGATGAAGAGAAATCATTTCCCAAAGTGACACGCACCAAGAGAAATTCCAGTTCTCCTGAGATGAGACACGGCTGGGATGCTGATTTTCTCCAAGTGCAGGTTGGGAGAACTCTTCACCAACTCCTTCCTGGATTCTTTTTTTTTAAAAACTGAAAGTCACTCGGGTGACAGCAGGACGAACCTGTGGTTGAACTGTGGAAAGTCTGACCCTTCTCGAGGCTGCAGCCGCACCTGTTGTAAAAGTACCTTGCAGTGAGGAACCCACCGTCTCCTTTTGGCTGGCAGTGTCATGCAGGGTGTGGGGAACCAATTTACTAAAGCAGCAGTTGGTCACTCTAGGATCAGTCATGCTGCACCTGTGTCTATTGAAAGCATTTGTGGGATCACTCAGTAACTTAAGCTTCACTGATCCTTTCCCTTCATCCTCCCTGGTTATTTTTCAGCACTTCCTTTCCCTCCTTTTTCTATACATTTTTTTTTTTTTTTAAAGCATTCTTTTAACGCCCTCCAAGTTTTTGCACTGGAGTTCACCGGTGCAATAGGCCTTCACACCACAAAATTTTGAGCATAACAGCCTGGCTGGCTTAGTGTCCACTGTTGTTTTCAGTGGCTGGCATAGCCCCAAGCCTTGCTCCCACCCATCTCTCCTGCTGAAGATCTTGAGGGGTGGGGAGAGACTCAAGCAGCATTCAGCCCTAAGTGCATCTCTACCTTAGAGGAAGGAAGGGATGGGGAACGAAAGAGATGCATTCCTTCACTTCAGCCTCCTTTTTTATTTTTTATTGGTATAAGACTTGAGCAGGTCTCTGGGAAACTATCAGATGTTTTTCTCTTTTGCATTTTGATGCTTTATTTTAAAGCATTTCCTTTCCCTCCATTCCTCCAGACAGGGATGAAACCTGGATTTCCATTAGAGCAGGGGTCTGGTGTGATTTTTTTTTTTTTTTAAATGCATGAACAAGAACTGTATTGTAAAGTAAAGTCGCAACCCAGCTTGCTCTATAAATATATCTAACAATATTTTTTAAAAAAAAGTGTTTTAAGTTCCCAAAGCTTAGGACGATAAAAGAAGGCTGTGAACTCTTTCTCGGACAGTGAAGTTTAAGCTACTTGACCTGACTGCCTCTTGAAATGGATTTTTTTTTTTTTTTTTTTTTTTGTATAAGTGCTTCTAGTTTCTGCCTCCTGTTTGTTAACCCTGGATTTGTATATTTGTAAATGTGCTGTACTGTTTCCTATGGTGACAGTGTACCTAGTGTTGAAGCCGCTGCTTGCACCTTGCTGAAATGAGATTTTTCTCATTTTATGTATAATTTTGTCAACTAAAAAAAAAAAAAAAAACAAGCAAATTTCACGTGACTTCAGTCTACAGCTGTATCTAGGCTCAGTGTTTTTTCTTATGTAAATATCAGATTTGTAACCTTTGCCATTCTGTCCTCCCCCATTTACTTGATCGGGCTGCTCCTTCAGTCCCTCCTCTCCATGCTCTATGGTGATAGAGCACAAGTGCATCTGCCGGGAAGTATGCTGACTCATAGAGCCTTGTAGTGTCTAGCAAGAGTTGTGGTCTGCATTCCTCGCTGCCATGTTTCTTAATACGTCTCATATCCCTGCAGCTGTGTCTAGTCCTTGCTCTGGCACAGGTCTGAGCGTTTATAGGGGGCATGTCACGTCCCCTCCCTGGGCCTCAGTTTCCCTATCTGTAAAGTGGGAATAATACTTATTTCTATTGTAAAGGTGGGTGAAGATTTACAGAACACATGGAAAAAATGAAGGTGTATATCTCTGCGCTTAAAGGCAGAGACCGGGGTTTAGGAGCGAGCCTGCTCTGATCCTGGGAAAGTTACTTAAGCTGTGTGCTTCTTGTCCAGGAGGAGACCTTCTTACCCTGTGCTCACAGGGGCTTGGGGAAGCTGGCCTCGGGGCTTATCGATGTGAAAGAGCCCGGGGGAGTGTGGGGGGGTGTTAGACCGGCTTCGGGGGGGGGGGTTCTCCGGGTGCTGCGGTGGGGTGAGGGTCTGGGCTGGACGCGGGTGCTGCAGGCCCAGCCCGGGTGTCGCTCAGGGAGGAGCTGGGGGGGCCCTTGGCGGCTGGAGTCAGCCCGGCTGGGGCCTGGCCCCGGGAGGGGGGGGGGGGGTACGAAGGCCGTTGCCTCAGGCTGGGGAAGATACTGGGGCTGTGATGTCATCATAGGGTCATGTCTATGATGTCACATTGACGTCATGACACGGGCGGGGCGGGGGTGTTTATGGGCGGCCCCTCCCCCCCACGTAGGATGATCGCAACTGCCAGGGAGGCCGGTCACGTGACAAGGAGAGGCGGGGCGGACTTCCGCTGTGTGATGTCATCTCGGTGCCGGAAGTGACGAGCGAGAGGAGGCGGGGCTCCGCTGGCCGCTGTCAGGGGAGCGGGGCGGCCCCGGCCCTGGGGTAAGAAGGGAGCTGGGCGGGGGGAGGGTCTCTATCGCCCCGCCCCCTCCGGTCCGAGCTCAGCCCCCGGCAGCCCCCCCCGTACCGGGTCCAGGGCCCCCAGGGCTCTGCGGGGGGGAGAGGGTGACGCCCCCCGTACCGGCCCCAGGGCTCTGCGGGGGGGGGGTGACGCCCCCTGTACCGGCCCAGGGGGCTCTGCGGGGGGGAGAGGGTGACGCCCCCCGTACCGGCCCCAGGGCTCTGCGGGGGGGGGGTGACGCCCCCTGTACCGGCCCAGGGGGCTCTGCGGGGGGGAGAGGGTGACGCCCCCCGTACCGGCCCCAGGGCTCTGCGGGGGGGGGGGTGACGCCCCCAGTACCGGCCCCAGGGCTCTGCGGGGGGGGGGGGTGACGCCCCCAGTACCGGCCCCAGGGCTCTGCGGGGGGGGGGGGTGACGCCCCCAGTACCGGCCCCAGGGCTCTGCGGGGGGGGGTGACGCCCCCCGTACCGGCCCAGGGCCCCCAGGGCTCTGCGGGGGGGGTGACGCCCCCCGTACCGGCACCAGGTCTCTGCGGGGGGGGGGTGACGCCCCCTGTACCGGCCCAGGGCTCTGCGGGGGGGGGGGTGACGCCCCCCGTACCGGCCCAGGGGGCTCTGCGGGGCCGGACCCCTACGAATCCGAGCCCGGCCCAGCCAGTCTCCTCCAGCGACACAGGCAGGTCAGTCACCTGCTGCAGCCTCTGACTGTCCCTAGGTTAGTGCCCGCGGGCGGCGGTGAACCCTGGGCCATCCTGGCCAAGACGGGCCCATCAGCCAAACTGCTGTGGAATCCATCCCTGTCTCTGTCTCCTCCACAGCCCCAAGGGGAAGCTTCCCTGGCTCCCCCGAGGCCAGCCCTTCTCCCCGACACCTGTCCCCTCTGTTCTTTAGCGGAGGCCTTTGCTTCACGTCCTGGGGGAGGGGGGGATCTCCTTCTTCTGGGCTGCTAGGTGTGACTGTTTTAACCTTGGGGGTTCCTGTTGTCTTTCTAGCTTCTCCATAGATAACCCTTTGGTACCCACCCTGGGTAGCAAGGCAAATACATAGGGCAGCTGAGGCACACATAGGAACCATACAAATATTACAGAAAATTCCTACTTTGTCCGAGAGGGCATCTGAGAGAACCGGTTGGAATGCAGGTTTCAGAGTAGCAGCCGTGTTAGTCTGTATCCGCAAAAAGAACAGGAGTACTTGTGGCACTTTAGAGACTAACAAATTTATTAGAGCATAAGCTTTCGTGGACTACAGCCCACTTCTTCGGATGTTGGAATACAGCACCTCCCCTCCACTCATGGCGATGGGCTCAGGCTCTCTGCAAACTCAGGCACTGTTGCTGTGTCGCTCACTCTTGGGGCGACAGCCCCGTCTCAGGGTTCTGAGCTCAGGTTCTTTGCAGAGTCCAGCAATGTTACAGTCAGGGCATGTGTTCAAGGTTTTCTTCACAATCACAACAGCTGAAGACTTTTATTAATTAATTATGAAAGCTGAGACTCTGGAAAACAACTGAGAAGTCTTTCGGTCCTCACTTCTCCTTTCCCCCCTTTTTGGGAAAAACTTCAGAACAAGAGGCTGGGAAGCGGAGGACATAGGGCTGCGGGTCTGGTCTGGTACAGCAGGTGGGTGCAATGGTGGGTCTAGAGGGACGATAGAGAAATGCAGAACAGGAAGGAACAGCTGGAAATTAAAGCCAGACACATTCAAATGAGAAATTAGACCCCGATTTTTAACAGGGAGGAAGATTAACCATTAGAACAGACTCTGAAGGAAGTGGTGGAGTCTCCATCTTGTCTTCCAGTCCGGTTGTCTTTCTGAAAGATGCTTTAGCCAAACACAAGTTACTGGGGTCACTGGGTGACACTGAATGGCCTGTGATCTACAGGAGGTCAGGCCAGATGATCTAATGATCGCTTCTAGCCTTAAACGCCATCCCTGGGCAGATCACGCACAGCCGCTGGATGAGCTGGCAGAATGAAAGGGACTGGTGGACTGAACCTGTCCCTTGCTGTACCGGATGTGTGGGGTAGAATGGCCAGTGTTACGATCTGCTCCGGGCTACGTATTCAGTGCTGTTCCTATGCTGTTCTCGTCACTCTCACTGTCCCTACTGCTTCCACAGCCATGGACCCGGCATCGAACCCCTCTGAGGACCCCCACGGCTCCGACAATGACTCCGACGCAGAGAACAAGGTTGATCCAGACACGCAGGCTCAGGAATACATCGACCGCGTCCTCGGCTCTGCTCAGCCCAGCCACAAGGCCCAGTGCGCACCTCCCGAGTCACTCTCTGTGGGGCCCGGGGCCCAGGCATCGGAGCACAGGTCTCCTCTGGAGCTGAAGAAGTCTCCGGCAAGCGACAACGTGACCTCTGGGCTGTTAGCCCTCCCTCTGGAGCTGATCCTGGAGATCTGCTCTTACCTGGAAGCCAGGTTTGTTCTCGAGGTCTTGCCCTTGGTCTGTCGGACCCTCGGGGATATTGTGCAGGACCCAGTGACCTGGAAGATTCGCCTTCAGAAGAGGATCAGTGGGTGTTACCCGGTGGTGGAAGGTAGATCTCCATTGGACTTTCTTCACTGGAGGTGGGACTTGGAGGAGAGACAAGGGCTGAGGGCCAGGACTCCTGGGTTCTACTGTAGGACCAGACGCTATTTCATGGGCCTCAGAGAGGTCCCTCAGTTAACTTTACCTTGAGATTTAGTTGCTGCTGAGGTGCTGCTGGTTAGAGCTGTGGGGGGAGGATAACGATAACGCCAGGGTCCTATCACCAGCTCTGGATGAGAGTTGTGTCTAATGGTTAGAGCAGGGGGCTGGGTGTCGGGACTCCTGGGTTCTATCCCCAGCTCTGGAAGGGGGTCTAGTGGTTACAGTGGAGAGGGGCACTAGGAATCAGGACCCCTGAGTTCTGTTCCCTGCTTTGCAGCTGACTTCACGATGTGAGCCTGGCCAGGTCCCCTCCCTGCTTCACCTCTGTAATGGCAGTAGCCCCCCTGCCCTTCCTTGGAGTGAGGGGTGGGAGGTGGTTTGGGATGCTCCCAGGTGGCAGTGCTGTGATTTACCTTTGCTCCCATCTATTTAAAGGGGCCGCGTCGGGGCCTCTAGAGGGGACATTTCCCCGTCCTTGGGAAGAGGAGGGTTTACGGACCCTAAAGCAGTGGTTCTCAACCCGGGGTACTTGTATCCCTGGGGATATGCAGAGCTCTTCCAGGAGGTACATCAACTCAGCTAGAGAGTCACCTAGTTTTACAAGAGGCGACATAAAAACTACTAGCAAAGTCAGTACAAACTAAAATTTCACACAGACAGTGATTTGTTTCTACTGCTCTGTAGACTATACACTGCAATGTAAGTACAATACTTCCATTCCAATGGATTGATTTTATAAGTATACGATAAAAATGAGAGAGCCAGCAATTGTTCAGTACTAGTGTGGCTGTGACACTTTTGTATTGTTATGTCTGATTGTCTAAGCAAGTAGTTTAAAAGTGAGGTGAAACTTGGGGGTACGCAAGACAAATCAGACTCCGGAAAGGGGGACAGTAGCCTGGAAAGGTTGAGAGCCACTGCCCTGAAGAAAGCGATTTTTACACAGCCTCACCTCGACCTGGTGCAGGGGATGGGGAGTGGCTTTGGGATCAAAGCTCCCAGCAGTTTTGGAAGCCCCAGATTCCCTCCCTGCCCAGAGCGGGACACCCCTCACCCTGATCCTTGCGATCTCTTCCTTTCTACGCAGAGGAGGACTTCGACTGGCCGGCTGCCTGCATGGAGCTAGAGGAACATCTCAGACACTGGGCCTGTGATGGCAGGAGGACAGAGTACTTCTCCCTCGCCAACGGCCACTTCGCCTCCATCGACTCCGTTCTGCTCTTGCAGGTGAGTTCCGATGTCCTCCTTTGCTGGCCGTTGCTGTCTGGGGGTGAGATGGGGTGGGGCTTGGGAGTCAGGACTCCTGGGTTCGACCCCTGGCTGTGGGAGGGAAGGGTGTGAGGTCTAGTGAGGTAGAGCAGAGTCAGGACTTCTGGGTTCAACAGCTGCTGTTCGCTAATCATGACACGCAGCTGTTGGCCGGAGTAGGCGTGGAAGACTCTTCTCACGTACGGTTGCTTGTGGTGGTGTTATCTTCCGAGCCCTGTTAGCTGGGGTGACTCCCACGTTGGTCTCTGGCTCCAGGAGTTCTGTTTCTCCCATTTCAAAGGACCCATGGCCAGTCTGTCTCCTTCTCTTGCAGGGCGGGGCTCTCTGTGTCTCGGGCTCCCGGGATCGGAACGTCAACCTGTGGGATCTGCGGGAGCTGGGCCAGTCCCCGGACAAGGTGCTGGTGAAAGCCCTGGGCACGGAACGCAACGGGACGCACAAGGTGGGAATCTGGCCTTCACCCTCTGAGGTGGAGGGGGTCTGAGCTGGAGAAAGGGGCCAGTGGCACTCTGTCCCCAGCACGGATACGCCCAAGCAGCTGGAGAGGGGAGCTAGTTGGTGCCAGTAGGCATGACATGGGGGTTTTGTTCTGGGGGTGCCAGTCTTGCTGAGACTCCTGGAGGGGAAATGCCCCCGGCCCAGTCCCCCTTTCCCTGTGCCCTCTTTGCCCAAGCCTGTGCTGAATATGAGCTTTCTCCCTCCCTTCTGTTGGGTTGGATTGAGCCGGGACAGCATGTCTAGTGACTGGCACAGGAATGGATACTGGGACCGCTTGTGTTCGCGTCCCCGCTCTGTGCCTCGGTTTCCCTGTCCGTACGCTGGAGTTAACTCTGTGTATTGCAGGGGGGCTGGGGGGGCTAAAGGGCTTTGGGGAAAGACACCAGAGAAGGGCAGGAAAGGACAGCCCCCGACTTTAACCCTTTCCTCTCCCTTTCCCGGTGCAGGGCTGGGTGTGGTCACTGGCTTCACGAGACAACAAGGTGTGCTCGGGCTCCTGGGACAGCACGGTGAAGCTGTGGGACATAGAGGCCGACGGGCAGCAGTTTGGGGAGATCAGGTACCGTTTCCCTTTCTCCCCTGCACCACTGGCTCCGCAGGAAGCAACCCCAGCCTGGCTCCCACCAGCTCCTCCTTCAGCCACCTGGGTGGTGCCCTGAGCTACCTCCGCCTTCTGGGAGAGTCTCAGCCACCACTCACATCTGCTGTGCCTTAGAGAGCGGGGTTGGGGCGGCCGTGCTCGGTGCTGCTGGGCAGAGTCTAGACCAGAGCGCCGAAGTGGGGGAGGCCAAGGGCTCCGGCCGGGGAAGTGGGGTGAAGCCGGGACTGGGGGCTGCCGGGCGAGAAGCCGTTCCTTTGCATCTCCATGCGTGGCTTACTACAACTTGGCTCTGCGCGGTGCAGTCCCTGCTAGACAGACTGCCCCCCAACCACGTCACGGGCTTAAAAAACAGCCAGGAGGGTAGGGGGATCGTCCGAGAGCAAAGACGCTCAGCGGAGACTGCTGCTTGTCAGGAGAGGAGGGAGGGTGCAATGGTTAGAGCGCTGGCCCAGTACGCAGGAGAGCAGCGTTCAGCAGAGTCCAGTGGGACCTCGGGCCAGTCACTTGGGGACAGATTTTTAAAGAGCTCTCGGTGCCTAACTCCCAGTGACACCCAGGGGCGTTAGGTGCCCAGGTACCTATACAAATCTGGCCCTTGTTTCCCCACACATACAATAGGGATAACTGCACTGCCCTGCACTACGGGGTTAGTGAGGATACGTGCATTAAAGATTGGCAGGTGCGCTGACGTTACCGTAATGGGGGGCCCAGATTGCGAGGTGCTCCGACATTACGCTAATGGGGGGCCCAGATTGCGAGGTGCTCTGACATTACGGTAATCGGGGGGGGGAGCCCAGATTGCGAGGTGCTCTGACATGATGGTAATGAGGGAGCCCAGATTGGAAGGTGCTCTGACATTACGGTAATGGGGCTCTGATAAGTACCGTCGGGAGGAGAAGGGTCTCGTGCAGACGTTATCAGGATCCCGCCCAGAGGATGGACACAGAGGGACCAAAGGCCTTGGGCATTCCAGCCCTGGGGGGGGTGACGAGGCTCGTCCTGAAGGATCATATTTGTTCTCCCTTCGCTATCTTGTCTCCCCGACTCCCAGTGGGAAAGCTCCCGTGCTGTGTCTCTCCTACCTGCCCGACATCCTGGTCACGGGGACCTACGACAAGAAGGTGACGGTGTACGACCCGCGAGGTTAGTGTCCGCGGCTGGCTTTAGGATCAAGGCTCCAGCTGTTGGTTGGGCCCATCCCTGCACCCTTGAACCCAGCGGGCCCAATGCAGCAGGTCCTTTCCCAGTCCCGTGGCCCTGAGGTTCCGTTTTCCACTCCTGCCACTTGCTGTGCCTCAGGTTTCCGCTCTGTAAAATGGGGCTGATGATACCGAGCCGCCTGGCTTATCTCTGGGGGAAGCCACCAGGGCTGTGCAAAAGGCCTGCTGCACGAGAGTCCTGAATTACTGAGGGGTCCAGGGGGAGTGAGTCCGATGCTGCCGGAGCTTGTTGCTCAGCAGGCCTGGCCCAGTTCAGCTGGGGTAGCAGAAATGCTGCTCTGTGGGGTTTCTGGGCACCCCAGGCTTGGGGCAACCCCTCCCCTCCTCCTGCCTCCCTGTGGGGACCTGGGAGGGAAAATCCACTGGCTGGAGGTGAAGATCTGTGTGACTTTTGACTGATGGACAGCTGTGTCCCCTCAATTCTCCAACCTGGGGTGCCTTTTACACGGCTTTGCCGTGGGAGCAACCACTCCAGGTCTGCTCGCACCCAGCCTCCAGCATGGAAGTTACTCCCAGCTACGCTGTATGAGTGCAATGGCCGGCCCCTCCTGAACGACACTTCAGGACAACACCAGCAAACGCCCAAGCCCAGACCTTCTCCCCCCCCCAGAAATGTGCAGCTTGTACGGTCCAGCCCTGTCCTGGACAAGAGAAGCTCATAGATTGTCCGTCGTTCATTAGTAGAAAATGATCTGCACAAATCCTGTTATCCCCCATGATCCCTCGATCCCAAACATTTCAAGCCAAACACCCTGGTTTCGATAAAACAATAGAGCAAACAAATGAATTAACAACAAAAAGTGATGGCAAGTAATGAGGCATGAAAATCAGAACTGGTTACAAAGAAAAAGTAAAATGCCTTTAACACCTAATTTAACAAGCTAAGGCCTTGTCTACACTGGCAAGTTACTGCACAGAAAGCCGCTTTCTGCGGTGTAACCCCCCAGGGGTAAACACGGCCAAGCCACTTTGTGCGCAGAAACTCCTCAGTTGCAGCGTTGGAGAAAAAACCATCTTGATGAGAGTCCTAAGCCTTAAAGCGCAGAGGGTCCAGCCCTGTATTGGCAGAGTTAACACATTACAGCTCAGAAAGCAATCAATTGGCTTCCAGAAGTGTCCCATAGTCCCTCAAGTGGCTGCTCCGCTCATTCCCTGGAGACATCCTCCTCTCCGCTTTGTAAGCTCTGTTTCTGAGGGCCCTTGGGTGCTGTGCTGCTCCGGGACACGAACGTGTGGAGAGAGAGAGAGAGAGTGTGTGTGTGTGTGTGTGTGAGACAGAGAGTGTGATTGCTGTGCAGGGAGCTGGGGAGGGAGGCAGGGGCTGATGTCGGGGTTTCCCCTGCCTCAGGACTGGTTGCTTCCTGCCGCTGTCTGACCTTTACAAGCCAGCATGCTGACACTCTCTCTGTCCCCCAAAACAGTCTCTCCTCTCCCCCTCCATACACATACACACACACGCACACTCACTCCTCCCCCCCCCCCATTTCAGTTGAAAAGCAGCTGACGATGTAGTAAGATGCCCATGGAACGATGAGATTGGGAACCTGATCACATCGTGTGACGCTGCGCCTGCCCCTTGAGGCATCGCAAACCCTTCCCAAAGCACCCTGCGGCCAGGTGCACCGTGGGATAGCTCCCACAATGCACTGCTCTCTTTGTCGTTGCAAGAGCTGCTAATGTGGATGTGCTGCACCGTCACAAGGAGCACAGTGTGGACAGGCACCCGCAGTTTAATTCCAGCACTTTCATAAAAATAACTGCAAATAACTTGTGCAGAAACTTGCCAGTGTCGACATTCCCGAAGTGAATTCAAAGGTCTCTCGCACCACAAGTTCCAACAGTCTTCCTGGCTGAATCTTTCAGTCAGGATCCCTCCCCGGTCCAGTGCTGCGTCCTTTGTTCTTCAAGTGTTGTCAATGCCTTGGGCAGAGAGAAAGGGAGAGATGGTTTGGGGCATCCGCTCTCCCAATATAAAGCAACAGAGCGTCCTGTGGCACCTTTAAGACTAACAGATGTATTGGAGCATAAGCTTTTGGGGCATGAGACCCATGTAATGGAAATCTCCAGAGGCAGGTATAAATCAGTCTGGAGATAACGAGGTTAGTTCAATCAGGGAGGGTGAGGTCCTCTGCTAGCAGTTGAGGTGTGAACACCAAGGGAGGAGAAACTGCTTCTGTAGTTGGCTAGCCATTCACAGGCTTTGTTTAATCCTGAGCTGATGGTGTCAAATTTGCAAATGAACTGGAGCTCAGCAGTTTCTCTTTGGAGTCTGGTCCTGAAGGTTTTTTGCTGTAAGATGGCTACCTTTACATCTGCTATTGTGTGGCCGGGGAGGTTGAAGTGTTCTCCTACAGGTTTTTGTAGATTGCCATTCCTGATATCTGACTTGTGTCCACTGATCCTTTTACGTAGTCAGTGTAGTCATTTCTCACCTCTAGCTAAGGTTCAGGGGACAGAGAGCCTGGGTGGGCAGGATTCTCAAGTTGCTACTTTGTCAAAATGTAGAGTTGTTTTTTTTTTGCCCACACCCTGTCTCCAACAGAAGAGTGGCCACTTAATGCATCGATGGGCCACTTGACCTCGTTGACACCAAGCTGACGCATAGGGCTGGTCCACACTAAGCCCCCAGTTCAAACTAAGATACGCGACTTCAGCTACGTGAATAACGTAGCTGAAGTCGAAGTACCTTAGTTCGAACTATAAAGTACTTACCGCGGGTCCACACGCGGCAGGCAGGCTCCCCCGTCGACTCCGCGTACTCCTCTCGCGGAGCAGGAGTACCGGCGTCGACGGTGAGCGCTTCCGGGATCGATTTATCGCATCTAGACAAGATGCGATACATCGATCCCAGAAGATCGATTGCTTACCGCCGAACCCGGTGGTAAGTATAGACGTACCCTAAGTCTAGCCTTTTGTCTCTGAGGAACTGGTTTGCGACTGCCCTCCAGAATGTGGAAACATGGCTCCGCAATGTGTAACTTTACATATAATGTTGTCACACCATTTTACCAAGACAATAAGGATCAGCAAATCATGAGTTTTCAAGTGATACCTCTCAAGGCATACTCTGTACACGTTTTACCATAATCCTCTAAAAGGGGCGAACGTAGGGGGACAGACTGTCACCGTCTGCTGCCCCCTGACTTCAGGGTGGGGGGTGGAGATCTCCTGCTGCAAGGGTGGGGTGGGGTGCAGATTTGCTGGCCCCCTGGCCGTGCGGGTGGGGGTGCAGGATAGAACATTACTTCCCCTCTCAACTGTATTAGTTTGCCCCAGGGCCCAGTGCAGGCATCACCTGGCTAGGATCCCCACAGTCGCCCCGGCAGAGATCCTGACGCTGTTCCCTTCCCGGCAGCTGCCCAGGCCCCGTTGAAGAGCCGCAAGCTCCACTCCAGCGCCGTCCTGTCTCTCGTGGCCGATGAGCGCTTCATCATCTCAGGCAGCGAGGACCGGACGCTGGTCGTCTTCGACCGACGGGCCAACAGCGTCCTCCAGAGGCTGCAGGTAGGTGGCCGGAGCTGGTGGCTCTTCTCCCTCCTACCTGCTGAGGGCAGTGGAGGTTGCCTGGAATCACCGTGGAGAGGAGGGAGATGGGAGTTGGTAGACGCTCCCTACCTGAGGACATTTTAGGGGAGGAGAATACGTAATTATTAGAGAGTCCCTGAGCCAACTGGTTGCATCTGAAGGAGGGTGTGGGTTGCAGGGAGTCAGGCCTCCTGGGTTCCCTCCCCAGCTCTGGGAGGGCAATGGGGTCTAGTGGTTAGAGCAGGTGGGGGCTGGGAGTGAAGACTCCTGGGTCTGCCAGTGACGTACTGTTTGACTTCTGGCAAGTCATTTGCCGTGCCTCGGTTTCCCTAGATGTACAGTGGGGTAACAGATGCCTCCTTCGTAGAGGAAGGGTTGTGGTGCTTAATGACGGCGAAGCACTTGGAGCTCCTCCTGCCAGCTTAGCCAGGTGTTCTGCTCATTCACCAGCAATGAGGGGGGCAGCCCTGTAAGAAACAGACTGTTCTTAAACGTGCTACAGGGCTTGCGGGTCCCCCCTGAAACCTGAGCCTCTTTCTCCTGTTCCACTCATCCTCCCCAACGTGTGGTGCCCACCCAGACACCGATCCTCCCCCAGAGCTGTCTCATCCTCCCTTTCCTCCTGCAGCTGGACTCCTACCTGCTCTCCATGTCCTACCAGGGGACGCAGCTGTGGGCCGGGGACAACCAGGGGCTGCTCTATGTCTTTGAAAACCGAGGAGGCTGCTTCCAGCACATCCGGGTATGCAGGGGTCCCCGATCCAGGGCTTAACAGAGGGGTGCAGGCTTGCTAAGCGTTGGGCCTGTTTCGCCCCCACTTTCACCCCAGATGATTAATACCAGGGCTGCTGCTTGTTTGTCTGCCTGCCGCTTGGGGCCCTGAACTCAGCCAATGTCAGTTTCACTTGAGGGCTCTCCTCCATTAGCCCCATGCTGGATGGGTCTCAGTTCCCCATGCCCTGGAGGGAACATCCCGCCCTGGAGGGCAGGGGAGATGGCTCTCAGTGACCCATTTGCTACTTGACCCCCCCACACACACCCAGCTGAGATGACAGCAGATGGGCCTGTTGGGGTGGATGGCGCAGCGGTAAGGAGCTTGCCTGGCACTTGGGCGACCCGACTTCCTGTGTGACGTTAGCCACCCTGTGCCTCAGTTCCCCATCGGTATAACGATAGCACCTCACAGGGGGGTGTGGTTAGATCGTGGCCTGCTTAGATACTGTGGTGGTGGGGCCACATGAATACCGAAAATACGTAGATTTCCAGGGGGTCCTGGTGTGATCTGACCTGCGATGCCCTAGACTGGGCCCTCCGAAGCACCTTGGAGTGGGTACCGCTGGTCGGGCTTGGGATGCGTGTGCGTGAGAGTCCCCGGCATGAGGTGATGGGTTAGGAACAGAGAGATGCATGGGACCCACACGGGCTAGGAACAAAGACCCCCGCGGTGCGTCCCAGCTGGAGGTCTGCCGAGGGCTTAGTGTCTCTTTCCTCCCCACAGTACTTCGACGTGGGTCACCGGTCCCAGATCACTGGCGTCTGGCACTCCCTGGGCACTCTGTACACGACCTCCACTGACAAGACCCTGCGGGTAAGGTCCATGCTTCCCTAGGAATCCTTCTCCCACCCCACTCCCCACGACTTGGGAACACCCGAGTCCCAACCCCAGCTCTGTGACTTTGGCTGCAAGCCGCTTCCCCTCTCTGTGCCTCAGTTTCCCCACCTGGGGGGGGGGGGGGAGAGGTGATTCCTGCTTCCTGGGGGGTTCTGAGGATTGTGCCTTGGCCCTTGGAAGAGAACATGCTTCTCTGTAACGCGAACAGCAAGGATTGTGTATATGAGCTATTTCTGATCCAAGCCTTGTCTGGGCCGAGGATCTGCTGCCCCTCTTCCGGCCACCGGCGGCCAGTCCCGGGGGAGCTGCACCAATGCAGACCCCTAGTGTTGATCAGCAAAGCACCAATGGGCTCTCCTAAAAATAGCACGGAAAGGGGCTCCCCCCATTCCTCCCCATGGATTCACCTGGCCCTGGGCAGCCTCCCCAAGAGTTTTCTCTTTCCAGATACACATTCCGACGGACCCGCCTCGCACTGTCTGTTCACAGACGCACAACAACGTGCTGAATGGGGTAAGGAGGGGAACCCGGACTCCGAACTGAGGGACGAGGGCGCCTGGCCGTTCTGCCCTCCCAGCCGGCTTGTCTAGTGTGTTCTTGCCAGTGGGGGAATGTCCATGTCCCTGCACCCTCCCCAGGCCACGCCTCCCTCTCTCCCCGGCTCTCCAGGGCGGGCGACCCCTCAGATCAGCCCGCGGGGGCGCTCCCTTCCCCTTGCGCCCAGGGGAGCGACCCTGCTGCCCCGGGGAGGGAATCTGAGGCCGGGCTGAATGCTGGACGCTTTGTCCGTGTGGCTAAACTCGGGGCAGGGGCAGGGTGTATTTAGCAGGAATTCTGGGGCATCCCGGCTTGACATGGCCTCAGTCCCTTGACACTCACCCCTCCCGCTCCCTGCTTCCCCCCACAGATCAGCGCCGAAGGCAACATTGTAGTAGCTGCCTCCGGGGGCCTGTCCTTGGAAATCTGGAGGCTCAATGCCTGATGGAGGCCTGGATCCGCGGAGCCACGTCTTGCAGCTGCGGCCCCCGGCGCCCGGGGGGGAGGGGCCAGAGTTCCAGCCCCCGTTTGTGATTCGTTTGTTCGTTGTCGTTTGGAAGAGGCCCGAGGAGCCAGGAGGTCAAAGCGTCCCTGCCTGAGCTCGCCCTGGCCCTGCCGTTCGTCCCCAGAGCAGTTCCAGAGCCCGGCCGGCCCTTCCCTGCTCGATGCACTGACTTCGCTCTCTCTGGTTCCCATTCTCCCACCCGCTGGGCTCCTTAGTTATCACGCCCTGGCCTGCCTGCCGGGCGGCCTCTGCTACCTATCGGTCTGCCTCCCCCCTGCTTCCCCACAGCGCTCTCAGAGCCAGGTCCCAGCGCGGGAGGGGACGGCCCTAAGGGCTCAGAACCATCCACCCCGGCTCCGCGCAGCCCGGGGGCGCTCGCCGCAAGGGCTGACCAGCTCGAAACAGAGTCCAGAGCTGCCGTGTAACTTACAGGGACGCAGGTGAGACGCACGTTCTAATGTTGTTGATTAAACCGTTCTGCCAGACGGGATCTGAGTCGAGATGTCGGTGGGTTTTTATCCCCTTCCCAGTGAAATCACCTTTAGTTTTAAATTCAGTCGCCGGAGCCTTGAAAATCCAGGCGCGGTAGCTTTCTCCTGGCACCAGCCAAGCAGGAACCGAAAGGGCCCAGGCCATGGTCGGTCTCCAAGCTGAGCGAAGCACTCGGCACGGGGCGGGGACTGGGCTGCACATGCTTTATTAGGAGGGGTGTTAGGAGCACATCAGCCGTGATCAGGGCGCCGGGGGTTACACAAACACAACGTGAGACGGTTCCTGGCTCTGATCCAGTCCAGGTTGGTGGGGATCTAGAGCCCTTCCCGCCTGTGTGCAGAACCGGCTGCCATCGCTAGGGGCAGGCTGTAGCTGTCTGCCAACCAGGCCATTATCACCGTAGTAACCCAGTGCCTCCCAATCCCCCTCCTGGGAAGTATCATCCCTGTTTCACAGCTGAGGAAACTGAGGCACGAGGGAGTGGCAGTGACTTTCCCAGGGTCACGCAGGGAGTCGGGGGCGGAGTTGGGCAGCCAGGGAGGGGGGCTGAGAATGGAACGGCCCATTGAGTCTTAGCTCCTCCCTCTCGTCCTCACCCCCAAGGGGGGGGTTCCTCCCGGACAGGGATGAGGCAGCCTAGTAGAGTGGGGGCAGCTTGTCCAGCTGCCGGTCTGGCCTCCCGCAGCCCCGGGGGGGTGGATTGAATGAGGACCCAGACCAATCCCCATCTCCCAGGGCAGCTAGGCTGGCTTGGCCCTGGCCTGGCTCCCCTATCCCATCATGTGCGCACGAGGGGGTTGCTGTACTGTGGGGGAGATCCTGCCCGCCTTGAAAGCGATGGCAAAGCTCCCCCGGCTGCAGCAGGGTCACGCTTTCCCCCCAACTCCCTGCTCCTCCTCTCACCCGGTTTACACCAGGAGGGATCGGGGCCCAGGGGTCGGAACGTCTCCTCTCTGCACACGAGGCTGCGCTGACCTGGCTGGGGGAGGGGCGCAGGGTGATAGAGTGGGACACAGGCGGAACCCGTCATGTCCCCTCCAAGGCCGCTCCCTAGGGGTTGGCTGGGGCCAGGGTCGCAATGGGGAGGGGGGACAATGCTAGGAACCCGGCTGCTCCCTATTGTCCGGCTGGGGCGGGGGGTCCAGGGTCCTCACAGGATGCTGCAGGTGTTCTGGTCTTTGAAGGGGTTGGCCGAGGCAGGGACACCAGTCAGCAGCGGGTCGCTCTGGGCGTGCGCCCGGCAGAACTGCAGCAGCTCACGGGCTGCCTGGGAGACCTGGCAGGTGAACAAAGCCAAACAGCGGGGTGGGGGGCAGGGGCTAGTGGTTAGAGCAGGGAGCACTGGGAGTCAGGACTCCTGGGTTCTGTTCCCAGAGCTGGGAGGGAAGTGGGGTCTAGTGGCTAGAGCAGGGGAGTGGGAGTCAGGACCTTACCCAACCACCGCTCAGCGCAGGCTTTACATAAGGGCCTGGCGCGGGTCAGTGCCAGCGGGGAGGGCCCCATCCCGGCAGAGCTGAAAGGGGCAAGGAGCCTCCGCCCCGTCCATCTCCCCGCGCTGCCTCCCCCTTTCGGAGCCGACTTTGCAGCTGATCCGAGCAGGATCTGTTTTTCTGCTGGGCCCCGCTAAGCCACGCGTGAAAGGAACATGCTGTCCTGACCCCGCCACCACCTCCCGGGCAATTACCGTGTTCCTCCCTCTAATCCGTCCTGTAAACAGGGGCCTGAACTCGGCATGTGCCCGGCCCGCTGCAGGGCTGGAAACCCCCCCCCACACACTGCGGGCGGGAGTGTCTGGAAAGGGACCCCCCCACTCTTCCCCACTGGGGAGCAGCAGCTGCCCTGTCTCAGGCCCCTGTGCGGTGCTACCCTATAGGGGGAGATCTGAGCCGTGGCAGGGGCAGGCAGCTCTAGCATGGGGCAAGGCTGTGCCCCTCCCTGCCCCCCTCCCAATCAAATGGTTCTGCCTCTGGGGCGTGTCCCCCTGGGGAAAGATCCCCTCTAACTAGGAGCCTGTCATGTCAATTTCCCCCTCCCTGCCCTTTCCCAGGGAGGTGTGTGTGGATAAGAGGGGACTTAGGTCCCCATTTAGGCCTTGAATCTCTTCTGCTCCAGATTGGCAGCCGCTGCCGGTTCGTCACCTCCCCTGCTACTCCCCGTGACGTGAGTTTGTTAGGCCTCAGGCTGGTTTCCAGTGGGGGTGGGGCCGAAACAGAGTCTGAGCTAGGAAAAGAACCCAGGAGTCCTGCTCGGCCTAGGCAGAACTCCCGTCTCACCCTCACCGGCGGGGAAAAGCCGGGCCTGGCCAATCCGGCACCAAATGAATTCCCCACTGTAGGGATCGGGAGGGGGGGTTGTGTCACCTTCATTCTCTCCAGCCCGACTTCTATTCGCAGCTGCTCCACCGCCCTCCGGCCCTGGCTTGTGTGCTTGCTGCCGGCCGCCTTCCCCGACATCTGCAGGGCACAGGAGGGCTGGTTAGACCAACGAGGGGGTGAAGATGCTGAACTCCGGCTGCGCCGCGAGAACCAAAGTAGCAGGCAAACGTCCGTGACATTTAAACGGCCGCAGAGCCGAAGACTCCCAAATGCCTGTGACCTGCTGCTGAAATGCAGCCACCTCTGGGGCGGGGCATGGCAGATCTCTAACAGTACACAACAACGGATTGGGGGCAGGCACTAAATCTTGGGCCAGGAAGCCTGAGCACCCATCTCCTTTACTGAATAGGTGGGGAAACTGAGGCACAGAGCATGGCAGTGACTTGGCTTGGGGTCACCAACCAAGTGGTCAGAGCTGGTAGAAGCCAGGACTCCTGGCTTCCACGCCCGCCCTGCTCTAAGCACTCGCCCCCATGCTTAGAACGGGATAGAACCGAGAAGTGCGGACACCCAGGCCTTCCTGTGGACAGTTTCCCCTTCCAGAAGTGGGGCTACGAGCCAGGAGTTCCCCTCCCCCCCCGGACCGAGACTCCTGGGTCCTATTCCGAGCTCAGGATGGGGGTCACACACACACACTGTTGGGGTTTGAGCCCTGCACCTGTTTCTCGCCCCTGCCCCGGGAACAGGCCGTCCCAGAGCTGGGCCGATACCGGCAGGAACCATCTGAGTCCTCCAGCCGCCTGTGACACTCATCCCCTCCGGTCCCGAGACCCGGCCCTGATCCAAACCTCTTGTCAATTCCATGGCCTCCCCCGTCGTCTCGCTTTAGGGGAGGGGGGGTCAAAATCAGGGCCTGTTTTCTGGCTCCCCCCACCTCCGCTCACCTGAGCTGGGGACACACGTCCCCCCAGTTTGCAGCCCAGCACACTCCCCAGATGCTGTATCGCTGCCCGTTTCTGTCAGTCTCCACCAGCCCCCTGAGGCCCCCACCTCTGCCCTATTTATCCCCCCCCCCAGGCCACCGCCTGCCTGCCCTTGCTCTCAGCAGCCAGAGGTTCAGTCGGGCTCCCCGCCCGCCCCACAGGCTTTGATGCCTTTGAAGCCACCGGGGCCCTGTACAGAGCGAAATGTCACCCAGCGAAGTGCGGCCGCTGCTGCGGGGCCAAGGGCAGCGCCCCCTGCTGGGCCGGGGCAGCGTTTTCCCTGGCGGGGGGGCTCCAGCGGCTCAGCCCCGAGAGCAGCCGAAATGCAGACAGGCCTGGGGTGAAGGGCTCGCAGGGGTGGGGGAGGGGCGAGAGTGGCCCTCATGCCTTGGGATCCAGGAGTCCTTCCAAGAGCCCCTCTTCCTCAGTCCCACCACTGGACCCCACGCCCCTCCTGCCGCTGGGGAGAGAACCCAGGAGTCCTGGCTCCCAGACCCCCACTCTAACCACTAGACCCCATGCCCCTCCCGCTGCTGGGGAGAGAACCCAGGAGTCCTGGCTCCCAGACCCCCGCTCTAACCATTACACCCTACGCCCCTCCTGCCGCTGGGGAGAGAACCCAGGAGTCCTGGCTCCCAGCACCCTGCTCTAAGCACTAGACTCCACGCCCCTCCCACCGCTGGGGAGAGAACCCAGGAGTCCTGGCTCCCAGACCCCCGCTCTAACCACTAGACCCCACGCCCCTCCCGCCGCTGGGGAGAGAACCCAGGAATCCTGGCTCCCAGCCCCCCCTGCTCTAAGCACTAGGCCCCACTCCCCTCCTTGCTCTAGGAAAAGAACCCAGGAGTCCTGCCTCCCACTGCTGGGTTCATGAGCCCACAGGCAAACCTCTGGTGTCACGGGCCCTCAGGGTCCTCCTGGGAAGAGCTGCAGGAGTTCAGTCAATCGGCTTGCAAAGGATGAGGGTATCTGGGGGGCCGGGAGCTGCGTCTCTCCTGCATCTCTACCCCACGGGCAGGGGCTGAGCATTTCCAAGCTGCCAGGGTGGTTTGGGCACAGCTGCAGGCCCCACTGTCCCCCTCGGGCAGTTCTGGATGCTGCAGGGCTGTAGCCCCTCCCCATTCCCATTCTGACGTGGGGCAGGAACGTGGGGTCCCTCACTGTCTTGCAGCTGGGAAAAGGGGGGGCTGTGCAGGGACCCCAAACCCTGGCTTTCCGGGGTCCCCCCTCCAGACTGCTGGGCACCCCCGGAGGTTGGCAGACAGGGTTGTAGGTCAGCGGCGGTCCCTCTGCTTTGAAGACAGACTTCCCTTTGCCCGGGCATCCGGCCCATCTGGCTTGGGGCCCCGGGAGGTCACGGCTGTTGGCATAAAGGCGAGGTGGGGCGGGGGCAGAAATCTGCTCATGGGGCCTGAGGAGCAGGACACCCGCTTTGTCTGGGCTGGGCCTCCCGTGGTTCCTGATTAGCGCGTGATCAGGACTCGCGTCCACTGCTCCCCACACCTCAGCCCCACCGGAGAGCGGCAGGAGGGCAGGGGGCGCCGGCTGGCAAGGGTGGGTGAGAAAGGGGCAGAGGGAATCCAATAAGGGTGGGGCGGTAGATGGGGAGAGGAACCAGAAAGAGGGGGCAGCTTCGATACCACCATGATGGGCGCAGTAGAAGCGATGAAAGGAGCTGGGGGGTGTAGGCAATACAGCCTGCACCCCAGTTTTTGTGGCTCAAGGGAGCAGGGGTAGCACATGTGGTGTTGCCCGCTCCAGTGAACAGAACCTGAGCAATGAGCCGCTCGACCCCGGCTGCAGGCAGCCTCAGGCTGACGGGACACGTTCCAGCCACCGCAGGATTGCCGGGAAGGGCCAGTTCATAGATCCCAAGGGGACCGGTGTGATCACCTAATCCGACCCCCTGTCTAACCGGCCATGCGATTGCCCTGGTAGGATTCAATTCCCGTGTGAAGGAGAGTTAGAAAAACCTCCCGTCTTCATTTAAACCCTGTCAGGGATGGAGACTCCGCCAGGACGCTTGGCAAAGGGTTAATTTACCCCCACTGTTCACCACGTATGCCTCCCGGACGGCTCTGTGCTGCGAAAGCCCAGCTAGGAGCCGACGGTTCCCGGAGTACAGTTCCCCAGAACAGAGAGCTGGTCTGCGGTCCCGGCAGGTAGAGCTGGGAACAGAACCGGGCTGCTTTGCCTTTCAGAGGGAACAGGCCCCAGTATGTGTGTCTGGAACCGCTCTAGCCCGATATGGTGCTGAGTCACCGTACAGGCTCCCCCCAGATTACGAGGCTGCTAACTCAGCACCTGGGTCTGTAGCTCGGGTAGGAACGGCTCATGCATTTACATACCCAGGACGCTGGTTCTGTTCCCCAGCTGAACTAAACGGGGACAAGCCCTAGAGCTGACACACGCAGGGTATGTCTACACTACCAAATTAGGTTGGTTTTCTAGAAGTCAATTTTTAGAAATCGATTTTATACAGTGAATTGCGTAAGTCCCCACTAAGCGCATTAAGTCGGCGGAGTGCGGCTTCACTTCCAGGGCTCGCATTGACTCACTGAGCGTTGCACTATGGGTAACTATCCCACAGTTCCCGCAGTCTCCGCCGCCCATTGGAATTCTGGGTTAAGCTCCCAATGCCTGATGGGGGAAAAACATTGTCACCCCTCCCTCCGTGAAAGCAACGGCAGACAATCGTTTTGCGCCTTTTTTCCATGCAGACGCCATCCCACGGCAAGCGTGGAGCCCGCTCAGCTCACCGCTGCTTCTGTGAGCATTGTAAACACCTCGCGCATTATCCTGCAGTATGTGCAGAACCTGCAAAAGCAGGTGAGGAGGCGACGACAGCGCGATCATGAGAGTGATGAGGACATGGATACAGATTTCTCTCAAAGCACGGGCCCTGGCAATTTGGACATCACGGTGTTAATGGGGCAGGGTCATGCCGTGGAACTCCGATTCTGGGCCCAGGAAACAAGCACAGACTGGTGGGACCGCATAGTGTTGCAGGTCTGGGATGATTCCCAGTGAGTGCGAAATTTTCGCATGCATAAGGGCACTTTCATGGAACTTTGTGACTTGCTGTCCCCTGCCCTGAAGCGCCAGAATACCAAGATGAGAGCAGCCCTCACAGTTGAAAAGCGAGTGGCGATAGCCCTGTGGAAGCTTGCAACGCCAGACAGCTACCGGTCAGTCGGGAATGAATTTGGAGTGGGCAAATCTACTGTGGGGGTGGTGTGATCCAAGCAGCCAACGCAATCACTGAGCTGCTGCTATCACGGGTAGTGACTCTGGGAAATGTGCAGGCCATAGTGGATGGCTTTGCTGCAATGGGATTCCCTAACTGTGGTGGGGCGATAGACGGAACGCATATCCCTATCTTGGGACCGGACCACCTTGGCAGCCAATACATAAACCAAAAGGGGTACTTTTCAATGGTGCTGCAAGCACTGATGGATCACAAGGGACGTTTCACCAACATCAACGTGGGATGGCCGGGAAAGGTACATGACACTCGCATCTTCAGGAACTCTGGTCTGTTTGAACAGCTGCAGGAAGGAACTTACTTCCCAGACCAGAAAATTATCGTTAGGGATGTTTAAATGCCAATAGTTATCCTCAGGGACCCAGCCTACCCCTTAATGCCAGGGCTCATGAAGCCATACACAAGCACCCTTGACAGTATTAAGGAGCTGTTCAACTATAGGCTGAGCAAGTGCAGAATGGTGGTAGAATGTGCATTTGGACGTTGAAAAGCTCGCTGGTGTAGTTTACTGACTAGGTTAGACCTCAGCGAAACCAATATTCCCATTGTTATTGCTGCTTGCTGTGTGCTCCACAATATCTGTGAGAGTAGGGGAGAGACGTTTATGGCGGGGTGGGAGGCCGAGGCAAATCGCCTGGCAGCCAATTACATGCAGCCAGACACCAGGGCGATTAGAAGAGCACAGCAGGGCGCCCTGTGCATCAGAGACGCTTTTAAAACCAGTTTCATGACTGGCCAGGCTACGGTGTGACAGTTCTGTTTGTTTCTCCTTGATGAAAACCTGCCCCCTTGGTTGACTCTACTTCCCTGTAAACCAACCGACCTCCCCCCTTCGATCACCGGTTTCAGAGGCAATAAAGTCATTATTGTTTCCAAATCATGCAGTCTTTATTAATTCATCACACAAATATGGGGAAAACTCGCAAGGTAGCCCAGGAGGGGTGGGTGAGGAGGGAAGCACCAGGTGGGGTGGTGGATGAGGGGAGGACAAGGCCACACTACAGTTCAAAACTTATTGAATGCCAGCCTTCCGTTGCTTGGGCAATCCTCTGGGGTGAGTGGCTGCGTGCCCGTAGCCTCCCCTGCCCGCGTTCTTGGGCATCAGGGTGAGGAGGATATGGAACTTGGGGAGGAGGGCGGGTGGTTATACAGGGACTGCTCCTGCTGCCTTTCCTGCAGCTCCACCAGACGCCTGAGCAGGTCAGTTTGCTCCTGCATTAGCCTCAGCATTTCATCCTGTCTCCTCCCAACGCGCTGCTGCCACCTCTCCTCTTGCTCCCACCTCCTCTGCTCTTGCTCCCACCTCCTCTCCTCACGTTCATTTTCTGCTTTCCTGAACTCTGCCATTCTTTGCCTCCATGCATTCTGCTGAGCTCTTTCAGTGCGGAAGGACTGCATGAGCTCTGAGAACATCTCGTCGCAAGTGCATTTTTTTGGCCTTCTAATCTGCACTAGCCTCTGGGACGGAGATGATAGGGGGAGCATAGAAACATTTGCAGCTGTGGGAGGGAAAAAAAAGGGAGAGTAGTATTTAAAAAAAAGACACCTTTTAGAGAACAAAGGGAAGACTATTTCACACTGAATCAAGCGGTTCACATTACATAGCACATGTGCTTTGGGTACAAGGTCACATTTTGCCTTATATTGAGTGCCTGCCGGTTTGGCGTGAGAGATCACACATGCTTAGCTGGGCAACCGAATTCGGCTTGCAGGCAGCCAGGGTAAGGCAAAGGGTTTCGGCTTCTTCAGCCTTCATAACATGTGGGAACGGTTTCAAACAGCAGCGCCCTCCTTTCCCATACCCAGCAAAGCCCGTTGGGTTGGCCATTTAAAAGGTGGGGCTGAGGTTTTAGGGTGAATGTGCAGCACAATCCAACCCCCCGCCCCGCTCCCAATTCTCTGGGATGATTGCTTCAACCCAGGGCCGGCTCCAGGCACCAGCCCACCAAGCTTGTGCTTGGGGCAGCGCTCCGGCCTCCGGGGAGAGCGGGGCCACGGCTGGGCTCACCGCCCTCCCCCCGGCGCTCTGGCCACCTTCCCCCCCGGTGCCCTCCTCCCGGCCGCCGGGGGGAGAGCGGAGCCCCCACCGGGGCTCGCCACCCTCGCCCCAGGGCTCCGGCAGCCCTCCCCCCCACCCCGCGGGGGGGGGGGGCAGCCGGCGGCTTTTTTGCCTGGGGCGGCCCTGCTTCAACCTCACCCCCCACCCCGTGGCTAGTATCAGGAAAGATCCCTGTCAGCCAAACCCGAACAGCTCAGCTAGGCAGAAACTGCTCTCCTGGGTCCCAGCCTAGCAGGTGGGTGGGAACGCTTCACCCCCCACCTCTGGCCCAGGGGCTGCTGGGAGTGTGTGTGTGTGTGTGTGTGTGTGTCGGGATTTCTAACTCACCCAGGCTCTCAGCCGCTCAGCCTGAGGGGGCATTTGAGAAACTCACTCAAAACTCCCTGTGTGTGCGAAGGGGTGGGGCGGACAGAGCAATGCAGACAGCTCTCCTGCTCCCAGCAGCAGCCCACACAATGGGGAATTTCCCAGAGCCGGGGGGGGGGGGGGGGGGGGAACTGCTGATCCTGCTTCTCCGGGACAGACGCATCAATTTCTTCGGGGGGCTCCGCATGCCCCAGAGCGGATCTGCAGCTGCCACAACTGATTATCATCTAGGGTGACCACGGGGCCGTATTTTCCCGGACGCTTTTAGATCTTTACCAATTCCTCCCGGGCGGGATCTAAGAACCAAAAAGCCGGACGTGTCCGGGAAAATCCGGCCGCGTGGGAGATCAGCCATTAAACACACTTGCTTTTAAACCCTGTATTCTAGTGACAAAGGTGCTCACCAGAGGTGCCTTCCTCGGCTCCGGGGTCCCCGAGCTCCGCCTGCCCGGCGGCGTCTCCCCACAGAGCGATCAGATCCAGCGCCTCTCGCCTGCGCTTCTGGGCCGGCATGGTCCCGGCGCTGGTGGGCTCCCCACGCTGGCCAAGCGGGAAATGAAATTCAAACCTTCCCGGGGCTTTTCCTAGCTACCTGGCCAGTGCATCTGAGTTGAGAGCGCTGTCCAGAGCGGTCCCAGTGGAGCACTCTGGGATAGCTCCCGGAGGCCAACACGGTCGAATTGCGTCCACACCACCCCCACCCCCACCTTCGACCCAGCGAGGTCGATTGGAGCGCTAAACGCCTTGCCGGGGAGCAATACTTGACCCTTGAAGGCCACCGTACCCGGCTTCTGTTCAAGATGGCGGCTCCCAGGCGTACGGATCCAGCGCTGCGGTGGTTGAGGGGCAAGATGGCAGCGTCCAGCAGTACGGACGCGGGGGGCGCGCGTGACCCAGCGGGGCTGCCGTAGGCGGCCGGAGTCAACATGGCGGCGGCCAGGACCAGGAATGCGGCATCGGGGCTAGCGGGGGCCTGAGGCGCCGGTACGAGCCACGCGGGCCGGGGGCCGCGGCAGAGCCGGGGGCCTGGTGGGGGGCTCGCACGGGGGCGGGGCTGGAGTGTGTGGGGGGGCTCGCACGAGGATGGGGCTCCCCGGGGGCTCGGAGCAGGGGGGCTGGAGCTCGCTCGGAGCGGGGGGGGGCTGGAGCTCGCTCGGAGCGGGGGGGGGCTGGAGCTCGCTCGGAGCGGGGGGGAGGTTCGGGGGACTCGGAGTGGGGGGGGGCTGGAGCTCGCTCGGAGCGGGGGGGGTCCCTGGGGGCTCGGAGCGGGGGGGGGGGTTCGGAGCGGGGGGGCTGGAGCTCGCTCGGAGCGGGGGGGGGTTCGGAGCGGGGGGGCTGGACCTCGCTCGGAGCGGGGGGGAGGTTCGGGGGACTCGGAGTGGGGGGGGGCTGGAGCTCGCTCGGAGCGGGGGGGGGTCCCTGGGGGCTCGGAGCGGGGGGGGGGTTCGGAGCGGGGGGGCTGGAGCTCGCTCGGAGCGGGGGGGGGGTTCGGAGCGGGGGGGCTGGACCTCGCTCGGAGCGGGGGGCGGGTTCGGGGGACTCGGAGTGGGGGGGGGCTGGAGCTCGCTCGGAGGGCGGGGGGGGGGGTCCCTGGGGGCTCGGAGCGGGGGGGCTGGAGCTCGCTCGGAGCGGGGGGGGCTGGAGCTCGCTCGGAGCAGGGGGGGAGGTTCGGGGGGCTCGGAGCGGGGGGGGTGCTGGAGCTCGCTCGGAGCGGGGAGGGGGGTTCGGGGAGCTCGGAGCGGGGGTTCACACTGGGACTCACTCAGGATCCTGGCGAGGGGCTGCCCCTGCCCCGTCCATGACCCCCCCCCTTCCCATCACCCCAGAGCCGCGCAGGCCCCGGCCCCATGGAGCGCGCCGGGGAGGGGTTCCCGGCCTCGGCCGTGGCGGCCGTGCTGAAGCCCAGCGCCGGCCTGCCCGAGGCGAGCCTGCAGGTGCGGGGCTACGACTTCGACCGCGGGCTGGATCACCGCGCCCTGCTCCAGTCCTACCTCACCACCGGCTTCCAGGCCACCAGCTTCGGGCAGGCCGTGCAGGAGATCAACAGGATGGTGAGAACGGGGCAGGGGAGGCTGGAGCCAGGACGCCTGGGTTCTGTCCTGGCTCTGGGAGGGGAGTGGGGTTGAATGGTTAGAGCAGGATGGGGGGGGGGGGCCTGGGAGTCAGGACTCTTGGGTTCTGTACCTCTGCTGGCTGTGGGGAAGCCACTTCCCCACTCTGTGCCTCAGTTTCTCCATGTCCCATTCGCTCCTTGAGGCTGCCAGTGAGAGCCAGGGGGAAGGGGGCCGGTAGCTTGGGCACCTGTGCAGGGGGGGTGAGTGCCTCGACCCGTCAGCCTGGGTGCCCCTGACATGTGGCTGCTCCGGTTCCCAGATCGGGGCGAAGCTGGAGCCGCTGGGCGAGGAGGAGGAGACCCGCGCCGACCTGAACCCCTGCCGCCGGCAGCCTTCGGGCTGCACCATCTTCCTGGGCTTCACCTCCAACCTCATCAGCTCGGGCATCCGCGAGACTATCCGCTACCTGGTGCAGCACAACATGGTATGGCCCACGCCCCTCCCCCCCATGCCCCCGGTCACTGAGCACTGCGCCCCCCCCACCCCCGGTGTCCCTTGGCACTGAGCACCTGTGTCCCCGAGGACCCCTCCCAGAGCCCGGCTCTGACACCCAGGCTGCTGCCATATCCCCCCATTCCCCTCAACCCCAGTGCTGGGCTCCGGCACCCGAACAGCAGCCGCCCTGCCGACCCTTCAGCTGGGGGCTCCCAGCACTGGAGTCCCAGGGTGGGGGGGTCTGACAGGCAGGGGTCCCTGTGCCGCGCAGGTGGACGTGCTGGTCACCACAGCAGGCGGCGTGGAAGAGGATCTCATCAAATGCCTGGCACCTACCTACGTGGGGGAATTCAGCCTGCGGGGGAAGGAGCTTCGGCAGAGCGGGATCAACAGGTAATGGGGGTTGGGGGGCTGCTCCGGTCTAGCCGGGCGCGCGCACGGCTGGGAGGCAGGACTCCTGGGTTCTCTGGGAGGGGATTGGGATTTAGTGGTTAGAGGGGGGTGGGGCTGGGAGCCAGGACTCCTGGGTTCTGTCCCTGGTTTGGGAGGAGAGTGGGGTCTAGGGGTTAGAGTGGGGAGGCTGGGAGCCAGGACTCCTGGGTTCTGTCCCTGGTTTGGGAGGAGAGTGGGGTCTAGGGGTTAGAGTGGGGAGGCTGGGAGCCAGGACTCCTGGGTTCTGTCCCTGGTTTGGGAGGAGAGTGGGGAGGCTGCGAGTCAGGAACTGATGCTCTAGAGGTAAAAGGCTCCATCTCCTGTTCCCAGCCACTCCGCCAGGATCCTCTCTGCTCTCCCCCATCTGTGGGGATCAGGTCATGCCAGCTGTGTCCCTGTTCCTTGGGGCAGAGTGGGGCTTGTGGAGAGGCTGAGTCCAGCTGGTTTGGGGGGGGGCGGGGGCTGAACCTGCTTGTTTCTCTCCAGGATCGGGAACCTGCTGGTGCCCAATGACAACTACTGCAAGTTCGAAGACTGGCTCATGCCCATCCTGGACCAGATGGTCGCTGAGCAGAATGTGGAGGTGAGAGCCAGGGGGTGGGGGAAGCTTCAGGGGAGGCCGTGTCCCGGGGAGGGGATGGTGCTGGGCCTGTAGGACGCTGGGAAAGCCTCTGACCTGATCCCTACTCAACCCCCCCACTCTCCCTGCCAAAATACTTGGCATGTGTAGATGGGAGGGGAGTGGTTAGAGAAAGGGGGGCTGGGAGTTAGGACGCCTGGGCTCTATCCCTGGCTCTGGGAATGGAGTGGGGGGTCTAGTG
This sequence comes from Chrysemys picta bellii, assembly GCF_011386835.1. Classification (NCBI taxonomy): domain Eukaryota; kingdom Metazoa; phylum Chordata; order Testudines; family Emydidae; genus Chrysemys; species Chrysemys picta. Next base: position 2,921,624 of record NC_088812.1, on the reverse strand, counting down.
GGTTGAGCAGAGGGTGGGTGGGGCACTGGGAGTCAAGACTCTTGGGTTCGATCTCTTGGGAGAGTCACGTCCCTCCATGCCTCAGTTTCCCTATCTGTACTGTAATGGGGAGAGCAGGTGAACGTTGATAACTCCCTCTTAGCTGGGGGGGGGGGAGGGGCAGGGCAGGGGTTGGGTCGGGTCACCCAGCCAGGAGGGGGTGGTTTCACCACAGCTTTGGCCCTTGGGTCCTGCAGGGTGTGAAATGGACCCCGTCCAAGATGATCGCACGGCTGGGCAAGGAAATAAACAACCCTGAATCGGTCTATTACTGGGCACAGAAGGTCAGTTTTTTGGGCGGGGGGGGGGCTGTTCATTTCCCCACTGGGGTTCAGGCTAACCTTTTCCAGGCTAGGATTTGACTGTTAGCTGAACCATACCGCCATCTACCCCCCCCCCACCCCTCCCTCTCTGGGAGAGCCTGGGTGACCGGCTGGTTGGAGTGCTGCCCCTTTAAGAGCAGGCTAGATAATGACTCAGAAATCGGCCACATCCCCCTGGGTTCCACCTGGTCTGGGGGGAGATCGGCAGCTTGTTCCCCGGGGCTTCAGCCCTTCCGTATGGGGGGCCAATCCGCAGCGCCCCCCCCCCCATCACGGGGGGAACAAATCTCTCCCATCTCTTGCTATATGTCCATGCAGCACCTGACACAACAGGGGCCCTGATCTCAGTCGGGGGAGGAGGGGGGTTCTAGGCTCTACCATAATATAGTGGCTCTGCTCCTCCACAAATACTACTTTTAGGGAGACTCTTCCCCCCCCCCCAAAAGGGTGTTGTTCTACCCTCAGCCCACCCAATCAATTGCCACAGGGGGAACTAACCCAAACTCCCCCTCCCGTCTCCTCTGCCCTGCCCCACGCGCCCTGCCCCACTCATGTGCCCCTTTGCAGAACAACATCCCGGTGCTGAGCCCGGCCCTGACGGACGGCTCCCTGGGGGACATGATCTTCTTCCACTCCTACAAGAACCCCGGTTTGGTGCTGGACATTGTAGAAGGTGATTGTCTCCTTCCCCCCAGGCATGGGCCTTTCTCTGCAGCATCCTGATTGCTCAGCCCCCTGGCTTAGACTGGACAGGAATCGCAGGCCCAATGCCTGCAGTGCTGGGGGGATTCCTAGCGTGTGGGGGGGGGACCCTCTTCAAATCGAGCTCTAGGGAACCCTGCCTGCATTACCGCAGAGCGTACAGATTGTCCCCTTGCTGAGGCCCCCCACCCCAGACAAGGCGCAGAGGGGCTCCTGGGTTCTAGCCCAGCTCAGGGAGGGCAGAGGGATTTAATGGTTTAAGGCAGGGGATGGGGTGGGGCAGGACTCCTGGGTCCTCTTCCTGGGTGGGAGCAGGCGGCAGGAAGAAGGGGGTCACCGTGGTCTCTTTCTCTCGGCAGATCTCCGGCTGATCAACACCCAGGCCATCTTCGCCAAGAAGACGGGCATGATCATCTTGGGAGGGGGCCTGGTCAAACACCACATCGCCAACGCCAACCTGATGGTGAGGGAGGGCTCGGGCTGGGATGGTGGGTGTGTCCCTGCTGGCTGGGCTGGGGCGGGCCGGCCTGCCTGGCCACTCTCCCCCGCTGGCTGGGCTCGTGTGTGTTAACCCAGGTGTATCTAAGAGCCCTGCGATAGCTTTAGGTCCAACATTCATTTGGGGGATTAAATTGAGCACCTCAAACTGCACATTCCCTCCCCCTGTCCTGCTTGGGGAGGGGGCTGGGAGAAACCCACCCTGGGGTCACGCTCCCTCTCCGCCTTGCAGAGAAACGGGGCCGACTACGCCGTCTACGTTAACACGGCACAGGAGTTCGACGGCTCTGACTCGGGGGCCCGGCCAGACGAGGCGGTGTCCTGGGGGAAGATCCGCATGGATGCCAAGCCCGTGAAGGTGGGCGTGGAGATCTGGAGGGTGGCTGTGTTTGGGGGTTGGGGAGCTGGAGGGATTGGGGGACGCGGGGGTGGAGATCTGGGTGCCTGCACTCATGTCCCTGGTCGCTCTCCCGGTGGCAGGTTTACGCCGACGCCTCCCTGGTTTTCCCGCTGCTGGTGGCTGAGACCTTCGCCCAGAAAGCCAGCGCCTTTGCCTCCGAGAAGCAGCACGACTGAGACCCCCCAGCCCAGCAGGGCCCTGGACTGGGGCGCAGCGTGGGGAGTCCTAGGCCCCAGGAACAAATGGGCTCGTACCCAAGCCCAGTTTCCTCTCTCCCCCGCCCATCACCAGAGACTGCCCCTCCCGCCTCTGCCCCTGTGTCTGTGCCGGGATCGCAGGGAAGTGGGAGAGGGTCTGGCTTTATCCCTTTCCCTCTCTATAACCCCCTGCTTCCAAATTCACAAGGGCTGGGGCGTGCCTGGGCGTCAGAACTCCTGGGTTCGAGTCCCGGCTCTGCCGCTGACTGGTTGAGTGACCCCCCCCCCTCCCCCCGTAGAATGGGGGTGGCCTTGCCTGCCCTCAGGGGCTGTGATGCTCGGTGCATTGAGGCCTTAGGTGAGGGCAGGGTTGTGACCAGCTGCCCCCAGGGTGTTGGCAGAGCCTGGCACCCCCCCACCCCGCCTTGGGCCCCATGGACTCCTGCTGGGGCCTGATGGGACACTTTGGGTGGCTGGGGGCAGTATGGCTAGGCCTGGTCCCACTGATGCACGGCACATGTTAAACATGATTTTATTATTCAGCTTTTGGGAAAGAGCAACTGTGCTCCCATCCCACGCGGTCAGGACACCTGTTAGCAGCAGCGAAGAGCCAGCCGGCCGGCTTTCGCGGCTCCCCTCTAACGTCAGCAGCTGAGCGGCACTAAACCCCCGCTGCTGCGTGTTCCGTCTCCAGTGACTCCGAGGGGAGAACGCCCCTAGCGCAGGCTAACAGAGCCCTGGCGTGAGGGCAGCCTGGGGGACAGGAGCTGTGCCCCCCTGGGGAGAGCCGGGGCGCGTCCGTTCTAACCTGTGCTAGGAACACCCCCTTTTGCAGGGGGGAGAGAACCGCTCAGCAGCACTGAGCTCTGGCGCCCGCCCCTGCCGTTCTGCAGCAGGGAAAACAGAGAGAGTTTAGCTCCTGGCTGGAGCTGGTGCCCAGGTGTCAGTTTCCACGCGGGGCGCTGGTTGTGCCCTCACTGGACCTGTCGGGGGCAGGGTGACTGTGGCGTACTTGACTGATGGAACGGACGCCTGGCACGGGGGGCTAGATTTTGGGGAAGATTAAAAAAAACCAAAGCCCCAGAGGCCTTGGGGGGATCCCCCCATTAATGTCTTCTGAAGTCTCCCCAGGCCCCCCGACCCAGTTGTGGCTGTGTCCAGATGCCCCATGGAGTGTGGGGTGATAGTGGGGGGCTGTAGGGTCACTGGTTGGTAGAGGGTTGCTGGGCAGGCCCACGACTCCTGCATGGCTGGGCTCTGAGCTGCTGTGGAGGGCAAGAGGTCGGCCCCCCCCGCCATGCTCTGGGGCTCACTGCTGCTGCCGCCCCCCCCCCTAGAGTCCCGGCCGCCCCCACTCCGAGACGGGGCTCAATAAAGCGGCTGCCCCAAGACTGAGTCCGTGTGTGATTGGCTGGAGGGACGCCTGATGCTCCTGCTCAACAGGCGGGCGGCTGCTCCTCGGCGGTGTGGGGCTCCTCCCTCCAGAACTGCACGCGCCCCTCGGTGGCCGTGAGCAGGCCGGGCTCGCTGGGGTGGAAGGACAGGGACTGGACCACGCCTCTGCCCACGGGCAGGCTCAGCGTCAGGGAGCCCTGCGGAGGGAGGAAAGGCCCCCAGTGAGACTGACCCGCGTGGCTAGGAACGGGGGGACCCCCAGGGCAGGGGGGACGGTGCCGCCGCGGGCTAGACTTGCCCTGCGCTGCCCCCATCTCACCTCAACCAGGTCCCAGAAATACACGTGCCCATCCTCCGAGCAGCTGGCCACGTGCGTGTCCTTCTCGCTCAGGCAGCAGTCCAGCTTGTAGGCCGTGTTCTTGTGGCCAGTGTATCTAGAGCGGAACAGACCAGACGGGGTCTGCACGGGGGGAACGGGGAACCCCTCATGCTGCACCCCACCTGGATCACCCCACCAGCCAGTGCCCCAGGCTGGCCCGACACCACCTTTCCTTGTGTGCAGGGCCCTAGCGCGCTGAGCAGCCCCTCGTGAGGGACCAGCGGCCCTGGATTTCAGTGGGGCAGGTGCCTAAATACCTCTGAGGAGTGGGGGAACTGCAGCAGGGGGGAGGGGAGCTCAGAGTCAGTCACTCACCCTCCCAGCAGGCAGTGTCTGTGGCTAAGGCCCCAGACTTGGGGTGGGGCAGCCCCCCAGAGCGAGAGACTCTTGTGCAACAAGGGTCCTGGGACTGGCTGAGCCCCTGTGTTGAGCCCCAGCTCCGTGCCCGGGGGGAGTGTCCCCCACACGTGCAGCCGAGGGCTCCCGGCCAGAGGGGGTGACGTACTCGCCCAGCAGCTCCCCGGTGTCCTTGTCCAGCAGGCGCAGGGTGGAGTCCAGGCTGGCAGCCAGCGTGCACTGCCCGTCCTTGCTGAAACACACGCTGGTGACGGGGCCTGCAAGGATGAAGCAGCAGATGCTGGAGGTGACGGAAACCAGGAGTTGGCACGGGGGGGGCGTGTGGGTAAAAGCCCAGCCAGCCGGCCCACCCTGGGGCCGGATCAGAGCCAGCGCCCCATTTCCCCCACCCAGCCAGTCCCCTGCCCGGGGTCCGGATCAGAGCCAGTGGCCCTAGAGGGGAAGGGCCCTGTGTTACACTCCCTGACAGCCTGTTTCCCATATTGGAGCAGCATTGGAAGTGGCGCCCCCTAGAGGCTATTCCCTACCCCTTAATCAGCCAAGCCAACCTCCCCTCCCCCATGGCAACTGGTGTCAGGCAGGAGTGGGGGGATCTTTCAGGGGATTCTCTATCCCTGGCGGGATGTTTCCCACAACCAGGATTGAACCCAGGGACGTTCTCTGGCCTGGGCCTTGGAGGAAGTCAGCCCAGAGGATCGCCACGCCCCCTTCTGGCCGTGGCTCTGTGGCGCAGGCTCCCGGTGGGAGCTGTTTTCTCTCACTTACTTCCAACATAATCCGAGTACAGCTCCCCTGCGCGCAGGTCGTAGCGCCGGACGCGGCCGTCCACAGAGCTGGGGGGGGGACGGGACAGCGGGAGGGGTTACAGGGCAAGTACAGAGGCTGTGACGCCCAGGCCCTCAACACACACACACTGCCCAGGCCCAGCTGGGGCGCTCCCAGGGCAGCTCCTGGGAATGTAGCTGGAGGAGGGGGGAGTCAAGCCCCTGAACCAGCTCCTTTCCCACATATGGCAACCCACAAGGGTCAAATGTGAGGCTGCACAGCCCTGGTGGGGGAGGTTACCTGCCTCGCCCTACCCTGATGAAGGTTCTTCACCCTGGGGGCTCTGGCTGTGGGTCTACAGCTGAATTGCAGGGGCCGGCCCCCTCTCAGCCCCGTCCTGCCCCAGCGGAGCGCCCCTCACCCAGAGAGGATCTCGTAATCCGACACTTTCAGGCTGGACACCCCGTCCTTGGCTTCGTCCAGGATCTGGATGGGGTCGGGTCTGCGTGAGCGGCAGTCCCAACAGCGGACGCTGGAATCGATTGAGCCTAGGAGAGAGCACAGCACAGATTCGGGGGAACAGCCTGGGCACATCCCGGGCTGGATCTAGCCGGGCCAGACCACAGAGTTCCTTAAGGACCCGCAATGAGTCAGCTGGGGCTTCGGAGCCGCTTTGCTTACCCGACAGGATCACGGTGGCCTCCTCGTTGAACTGCACGCAGTTCACCTTCTGTGGATGGAGAGACCGGTCAGGAAGGACAGCCGGGGCCAAGTCCAGCGCACGGGGCGTGGCCCTCGAGCGCTCTCCCTGCAGTCGCTGGACCGTCCCCCGAGCAATCTCCCCCTAAGCCACCCTGATCCCCTCACCCCCTCCTCAACCTGGCTGCAGCTTCCCCAACAGCCCCCCCATCTCCCCTCCCAACAAGCAACTCAACGTAACCCCGAGCTGCTTCACCATCCTATAACCCTTCCCCTGGGCCCACACTCAGTTGCTGCACCTGTCCGGGCACCGCTCTAGGCAGCACCACCTCGATTCAGTCCCCACCCTGGTAGCAGGAAGGGTTAAGGCCGCATGGGTCACACCCACTGGCTGAGAGCAAGGGAGCCTCCCTGGACTGATGTAATAAGTGATGGGGCAGGCAGCTACACCTGCAACTTGTGTTAAGTCCTAGTGGGACAGGGAGAGAGTAGCTGGGCCGGCCCCTCCCCACACCCAGCCAAGTCATTCCGCACATGTAGCAGGCTGGCTGATATCAGCCTGTGGCACCCCCAACCTAGGCAGCACTGCAGTAACCAAACGGGCCTCACCCCCGCGTGACCTCTGAACTTGCGGATCACCTGCCCACTGGCTACGTCCCACAGGACGACCGTTTTGTCGGCCCCACAGGAGCAGAGCTGGCTGTTATCAAAGGAGCTGTGGGGGAAGCAGGAAGACAAGGTTAGGCGTTACTGTGAAGATACGACCACGCAGGGGGAGGTTACAGATGCGCATCTACGAGGCTTTGCATCCCTTTGGCATGTCGGCCTAGCTGTCCCCGTTTTACGGCTAGGGAGAAACTGAGGCACAAGGGGGAGACGTGCCACACAGCAAATCAGTGACATAATAGAACCCAGGAATCCTGACTCCCCGTGTCCCTCCTGAACAATCCACTAGAAACCACTCACTCCCAGAGCTGGGGACAGAACCCCGCAGTACTCACTCCGCCTCCGCCAATACCCTTCCCCACCTGCTCTAACCACTTGCATGCCAAACACTCTAAAGTGGCGTTGATCCTGAAGCCCCTGGGGTTCCGAGAGAAGTGGAGTCCGTTCCCCGCCCTTACCCAGCCGCGTCCAACACTTCGTAGCCGTGGCCACTGTAGGTCTTCAGGAGGGTCCCCTTGTGGGGGTTCCACAGCTTCAGGGACTTGTCGCTTCCGCAGGTGAGACAGTAATTTCCATCCACTGCAGGAGACAGGACAGAGAATGATCCAAGGGGACAGCGTAGCAACCCCACAGCTTGTGCCTGCCCCACAGAGGCACCAGCCCCACATCCAGCATTTCCACCCCACAGCTGTGCTCTCCTCCCTTCTGTCCTCTTACTCTGCATGGCTCCCGGCTAGTCCCACTCCTCCATGCATGCTCTCCCAGCCGCCCCCCCCCCGATGGAAGAAACTAAGGGCAGATCTCCTCGCTGGCATCAACAGGGCTCTAAATGCCCCACACGGCTCGGACTTCATTGCTCTAACCACTTGACCCCACTCCCCTCCCAGAGGGGAACAGAATCCAGGAGTCCTGCCCCTCATTTCAACCCACTAGACCCCACTGCCTCCCTTCATGGGGCCCGTGAGGACACACTCACCATTAAACCTCACTGCCCTGACCGCTCCCTGTTTGCACTCCAGAGTCTGCACCAGCTTCTTTGGCAGCTCTGGCTTCTTGGGCTTCGCCTCAGGAAACGCCATGATGGGACCCAAGCGGCTGGTACCTACGGTGGCTAAATCTGAGAGATCTGGACTCTGTGAGCGTGGGGCTGGGGTGACGCTGGGGCGCGTTACAAATCTCTCACCAGACTCCGGCTTTACGGGCGTCTCCCTGGGGGCTGGAGTCACTCGCTCACACGCTGGGGGAAGCGGTTGGTGCCGTCCTGGCTCAGGAAACAACAGGAAAGTGATTTGGTGGCTGTTGCTGCCACAGGAGGCAGGGAAAAGGAAAACCCAACCCCCGCTAGATCTAGGCCTTGGCTGGGTTTGATGTGCAGTCCGGGGGGGGGGGGGGGGGTCGGGGACACAGAGGTCACCCGATTAAGACCCGGGGAGCTGCACACATTTAGAGCCATCCACGACCCATCCCCTATAGAGCTGTGTGCAGTGTCCTTCAACCCACCCCTATGGCCTCCACAGCCTTGCACCTATAGAGCCCCCTATAGCCCCCCGTTCCTCCCAGTCTCCTTCCAACCCCTATAGCCCCCCAGTCTATTACAGGCTCACTGATCCCCTATATACTCCCAAGCCCCCTATAGCCCCCCCCCAGTCTATTACAGGCTCACTCATCCCCTATATACTCCCAAGCCCCCTATAGCCCCCCCCAGTCTATTACAGGCTCACTGATCCCCTATATACTCCCAAGCCCCCTATAGCCCCCCCAGTCTATTACAGGCTCACTCATCCCCTATATGTTCCCGAGCCCCCTATAGCCCCCCCTCCCGGCCCTGGGCCCCCTCCCGCTTCCTCTCCCCCACGCAGTACCTGGGGAGAGGGGCGCTCCGTGTCCGGCTCCCATTCCCGTCCCCCGGCCCCGCAGGTTCCGGCTCCCTTGGTTCCGCCCCCCTTGGCCCCGCCTGCTCTGAGCCGGGACCCACCGCGGGGGGCAGCGCTCGTTGTCGGCCCCGCCTCGTCCCCCGTGGGGTCCGGCTCGGGGCCCGGCTCGCCCCGGCCAGGCGCGGGGGAAGGGGGTCATCCGGAACCATTGCTCCGGGCCGCGGGGTGTTACAGCGATCCGCGCCCCCCGGGAGCATGGCCAGCAACAGCATGGCGGACCCCCGGCGGCCCAACAAGGTGCTGAGGTGAGCGGGCGGGGCGGGCGAGTTCTGTTAAGTGGCTCCATGTCTCGTTGGCAGCTGGTGTCAAGCGGAGTGTCCCTGTGCCCTGGGGCCGGGTTCGGTCAGTGTCTTCATTAGTGATCTGGAGGATGGTGTGGACTGAACCCGCAGCACGTTCGCAGATGACACTAAACTAGGAGGCGTGGTAGATACACTAGAGGGTAGGGATCGGATACAGAGGGACCTAGACAAATTAGAGGATTGGGCCAAAAGAAACCTGATGAGGTTCAACAAGGACAAGTGCAGAGTCCTGCACTGAGGACGGAAGAATCCCATGCACTGCTACAGACGAGGGACCGAATGGCTAGGTAGCAGTTCTGTAGAAAAGGACCTAGGGGTCACAGTGGACGAGAAGCTGGATATATGAGTTGACAGTGTGCTCTTGTTGCCAAGAAGGCTAACGGCATTTTGGGCTGTATAAGTAGGGGCATTGCCAGCAAATCGAGGGACGTGATCATTCCCCTCTATCCGGCGTTGGTGAGTCCTCATCTGGAGTATTGTGTCCAGTTTTGGGCCCCACACTACAAGAAGGATGTGGAAAAATTGGAAAGAGTCCAGCAGAGGGCAACAAAAATGATTAGGGGTCTGGAGCACATGACTTATGAGGAGAGGCGGAGGGAACTGGGATTGTTTAGACTGCAGAAGAGAAGAATGAGGGGGGATTTGAAAGCTGCTTTCAACTATCTGAAGGGGGGGTTCCAAAGAGGATGGATCTAGTCTGTTCTCAGTGGTACCAGATGACAGAACAAGGAGTAATGGTCTCAAGTTGCAGTGGGGGAGGCCTAGGTTGGATATGAGGAAAAACTTTTTCACTAGGAGGGTGGTGAAGCACTGGAATGGGTTACCTAGAGACGTGGTGGAATCTCCTTCCTTAGAGGTTTTTAAGGACAAAGCTCTGGCTGGGATGATTTAGTTGGGGATTGGTCCTGTATTGAGCAGGGGGTTGGACTAGATACCTCCTGAGGTCCCTTCCAACCCTGAGATTCTATGATTCGGGGTCCTCATAGTGAGGCCATGGCGCTGCCCCATAGGGAATGCTGAAGCGTGCCCCTGAGGGATGTCTGGACAGCGAGCTCCATGTGGCAGCCCCTTGATAGCCAAAGCCTCAGGGTGGGGGCAAATTGTCCTGTTAAACAGGAAGGGGTGATCGCTATGGGGTCTGTATCTGGTGGGGTTAACCAGCGGGACCCCAAGGGTGAGTGATCACTATGGGGTCTGTATCTGGTGGGGTTACCCAGCGGGATCCCCAAGGGGTGGGTGGTAGGAATCTGGCCAGTTGTTGGAGGGTCATGGGTGACAGTCTTTTGGCAGAGAGGAGGGAACTGGAGATACTGGCACTTCCCACCCCAGGTTATTCTTGTTCCCTAGTCCCCTCTTGCCAATGGCAACCAACCAGAAACCTGCCAACATGTTTCCCACAGCCCCAAGAACAGACCTCAGCTAGGACTGACATTAGATCCCTCTCTACCTGCATTAGACCTGGTTATTGGAGGTGAAAGGCTCCATAACTCATTCCCTGATTGTGCTAAGTTGCTCAGGCCTGGGGATGGATATGAACCAGTGCCCTAGATGAGAAAGCCCCCGTGTCTGATTCCTCATCCCCACCCTGTGCCACCCAGTCTGCCTGAGCTAGGGCTGGACTGATACCAGTGACCTGGAGATGAAAGGCCCCTAATCCCATTCCACACCCTCGCAGATCCCTGTTTATCTTCATGTTACCTATGGAGAAGAGGGCTAATAGTTTCCAAGCGTGAGTTAACACTCCCGTCTCGCTCTCGTAACATGCTATTGCACGCTTGCTTTGTAGGTACAAGCCTCCGTCTACAGAGAACAACCCCACGCTGGAAGATCCCACTCCAGATTACATGAACCTGTTGGGGATGATTTTCAGCATGTGTGGCTTAATGCTTAAGGTGAGCAGGAAAGGAATGAACATTAGATCTTGCGTAGGTAAGATGCCTTCTAGGGCGAAGCAAACATGAGACGCATGCTCTTTATTATAAAGGACATCTGTGCAGCTGGGCGCTGTAGCACTCCATAGCCTCCCCGTGCCTGTTCCCTTAACCAATGGCTGATCTTTCACAGAATCCTAGAACTGCTGGGCAAGGAGGGACCTCAAGAGGGACCTAGTGTGTATCTGAATTGCAAAGACAAACCCACGGTGCCGAGTCTGAGAGCCAGAGCAACTGGCTCTGCTGCAGGGCTAAAAATAGCAGTGTAGACGTTCCCACTCAGGCGGGAGCCTGGGCTCCAAGACCCTCCTGCTTTGGCAGGTTTCAGATCCCGGGCTCCAGCCCAGGCGGGAATGTGCACACTGCCATTTTTAGCCCTGCAGCTCAAGCCCTGTGAGTCTGAGTCAAGTGACCCAGGCTCTGAGACTCAGCGCCACAGGTTTTTCTTTACAGTGTAGACATGCCCAGAGTGCATCTCCCCCCCACCCACTGAGGCAGGGTTAAGTATGCCAAGACCATCCCTGACAAACGTTTGTCTAACCTGTGCTTGAAAACCTCCAGTGACAGGGATTCCACAGCCTCCCTGTGTTAAATGATTTGGGGGATGGAAGAGGGGGAGACCTAGAGTGGTCTAAGCCACTGCACTGAAACAGGATTGGAAGAGGAGTCGTCATTACTTCTGTTCCTGGCTGAGTGTTTAGTGGGTAGAAAAGGGAACTGGGAGTCCAGGCTCTAGTGGGCTCTTCCTGGCTGGAGGAGGGAGTGTGTCTTAATGGTTAAATCGGGACTGGGAGCCAGGACTTCAGGGTCCTGTTCCCAGCTCTGCTACTGACTTGCTGTGTGACTTTGGGCGAGTTGGTGAAATGGTATTGATACTAACTTCACAAGGGAGCAGGGATTGTGATCTTTGTTTAAGGAATGTTTTAAAGAGCTCTGAGACTTGCCCAGTATTATTAGCTATTGAAGATCCTGAGAGATCCCATAAGTGCCCACTTTGAGGGTCTCAAATTAGTTCCTCTGTGTTTCTAGCTGAAGTGGTGTGCTTGGATTGCTGTCTATTGCTCCTTCATTAGCTTTGCCAACTCCAGAAGCTCAGAGGACACCAAACAGATGATGAGCAGCTTCATGTGAGTCATTGTCTTCCTTTAACCGTCTTATTCACTGACCATGTGAATCGAAGACATGGGTCCAAATGTGCCTACCTGTCCACGTTGTGGTTAGAGCAGAGGAGTAGAAGCCAGAACTTCTGGGTTCTGTGCCCAACTCTGCCACTAATACGGCATGATTTTGTACTTTGACACTTTCCTGCTGCCTTGGTTTCTCCATCTGTAAAATGGGGATAAAATGGTATTGATGATTAGTACGGAGCGCTCTTCATCCTAGTCCGCAATGAACCAGCGCCCCAGCATGGTGCTTTGGTGATAGAGGGCTGGTCTGTTGGAGGTGCCATTGTTTGAATGAGATGTAAAAGCAAGGTCTCGCTCGTTCTTGGATATTAAATTCTACAGCATCTTTTCCTAAAAGCTGAGCTGTGAACCCATGTCCTGACCAGTTCCCAACTCTGGAATCTACAGTCTGTTTCCTTAAATACCTACACTGCAGTTCCAGTTGGATGAAAAATTCTTCATCTCCTGTCAAAAACTGGTACAGTGTTGGATGTTAAGCAGCTGCTGCCTTCCACTGTAGAGGTGGCTACACCTCTGTGTGGGTGAGCAATCCTTGTATGCATGGTTGAGAAAGCAAGTACTTTGGAATCCCTGGGAATTGTTCACCAACATGCTAGTGCTGTACAAGACCCAGACATGACGGTGGATATTGAAATAATAATAAAAAAACCTCATGGTTGGTTGGTTTTTAAAACGATTGATTTTCTTCCTCTGGATTCAGGTTGTCTATCTCTGCTGTGGTGATGTCCTATCTACAGAATCCCCAACCCATGTCCCCGCCTTGGTGAAGAGATTACAGCT